>NW_006922287.1:808399-811782 GCF_000298275.1 Orycteropus afer afer
TTAACAACCTGAGATACGCAGACGATACAACTTTGCTTGCTGAAAGTGAGGATGACTTGAGGCACTTACTGATGAAGGTTGAAGAATACAGTTTGCAGTATGGATTATGTCTCAATATAAAGAAAACAAAAATCCTCACAACTGGACCAATAAGCAGCATCACAATAAAGGGAGAAAAGATTGAGGTTGTCAAAGAATTCACATTGCTTGGTTCTATAATTGACGCCATGGAAGCAGCAGTCAGGACATTAGACGATGGAGAGGTCAGCTGTGAAGGAACTGTTTCAAATGCTGAGGAGCAAGGATGTTTCCTTGAGGACTAAGGTGCACCTGACACAAGCCATGATATTTCCAATTGTTTCATAGGCATGTGAGAGCTGGGCAATGAATAAGGAAGACTGAAGAAGAGTTGATGCTTTTGAGTTGTGGTGCTGGTGAAGAATGCTGAAGGTACCACGGACTGTCAAAAGAACTAACAGATCTGTCCTAGAGGAAGTGCAGCCGAGATACACCTTAGAAGTGAGGATGGCCAGACTTCATCTCACCTACTTTGGTCATGTTCTCAAAAGGGACCATTCCCTGGAGAAGGACGTCATGCTTGGTAAGGTGGATGGTCAACGAAGGAGGGGAAATCCTTCGACAAGATGGATTGACATGGTGACTGCAACAATGGGCTCAAGTATAGCAAGGATTGTGGAGCTGGTGGAGGATCGGGTGGTGTTTCGTTCTGCTGTGCGTGGGTCACTATGAGGCAGAAATGACTCAATGGTACCTAACGACAACAACAACAACACTTTTGTCTTATAATTAAATGTTACTTTATCTTATTATAAAAATTATACATTCTCATTATAGAAAGTGATTAACCATAACAAAATAAAGAACACTTACTACCCAGCTACTTAGAGACATCTACTTTTTTAACACCCAATAATAGCTACAAATTTTTTTTTTTTTACATAATCACCTGAACTCCATGCCATTTACATTCAAGAAATGTCAACAATATTTCTGTCAATGAAACTTATAAATTACTTTCTGTCTTCCTTTTAAAACTGTACTTCCATTTTAATCCTGGAAGCCCCAACCATTCTATCTAGGGGTCCAAAATAGATGTCTACAAGGATCCAGGGATCCTTGTATCCTAGTGTGTAGAATAGGTAGTGGAGTCTACTAGCCCTGACTGGGAGGGCCAGTTCATGAACCACTGCTTTGGGTTGCTGCTACAGCTATTTTATCACTAGAAAACATTTAATGTTTTTTTTCCTTTGTGTATTTCAATATGGTTTCTAGTGGTAAACACTTTTTGATGAAAAACTCAGAATTGACTTTTGTACTCTAGGTGAAAAAAATTCATTATGGCATACATCCAACAACTGCCTACACCATTATATGTGTGTGTGTGTGTGTGTGTGTGTATATATATATATATATATAGAGAGAGAGAGAGAGAGAGAGAGATGGGTAAATGACAGCAAAGCTAAGAAGAGGTGAAAAGTTAAACGTAAGAGTGAACTGGAGGGGGAAGTTCTGGTAAGATGGTGGAACAGGCAGAAATACTTCACAGACCCTCTTCAACAAAGGAAAGGGGAACCAAGTAACACAGATACAGAAGATAATCCTGGAGCCCTGAGCTTTGAAGGGAAGGATATAGAAATGGATGAAACTCCAACTAGCAGAAGAATTTTCATGAAAACACCAAAAAAAAAAAAAAAGACATACAGAGATGCTGTCTGACAGCAATCCTGACAGCACAGACAGCTTGCATATTGCTAAGTGGTGTTAGGACCTAAGAATTAACATGAAAATCATCCCTGCTAGCCAGAGACTGCATAAAGGACTGCTCTGGTGGCTGGTGAATTAAAGGGGAAGCAGTGAAGAGGAAGGTGGGCTGAGCTATGGATTTTTGCCTGTCCAGAGGGTGCAGCTATTTTGATTGTTAACTGGTGGTGTGACCATTTTGGATATTTAAAGTGACAGCATTCTCCCAGATTCCAGGGACTTAAGAAGAGACTCCACTTGCCAGGACCCACAATGGCATTCCAGACGCTGACAACTGGAAAGGTGCAACATTCCCCTTGTTACTCTTATACCCCACACCCTTTTGATGAATGGAGGGGTGGTCATTCCTCACTCTCACCCCCCTTCTAGACCAGCAGGAATTCCATCCCAGTCTGTGTGCTCGGAAGGAGTCTGGGTGCCCTGCCCCACCCTGCTCTGCCCTGCCCGAATTTTTTCTTCTTCTTCTTTTTTTTTTTTTTTAGTTTGTCTGTTTTTGTCTGTCTTAAAACTACCATAATTATTATTACTTTTCCATATGAGAAAAGGAAGGACATTACATAATGATTAAAGCATCATTTGAACAAGAAGATATAACCATAATAAATACCTATGGACCCAATGAAAGAGCCACAAAATATATAAATCAGACTTCAAAAGAGTTGAAAAGGCAAATAGATGACTCCACAGTCATAGTAGGAGACTTTAATACACCACTTTCAATGAAAAACAGAACAAGTGGAAAGAAACTCAACAAAGATGCAGAAGAACTAAACAATACAATCCACCAACTTGAACTTATAGACATTTACAGAGCACTTCACCCAACAACAGCACAATATACATTTTATTCCAGTGCACATGGAATATTTTCCATGATAGACCATATGTTAGGCCATAAAGCAAGGCTTGATAAATTAAATTTATGATGCCAGAAGTCTGGGATGCATTAGGCTGTCCATTGACCAACCTCATGCAACTGCTCCAGCTCACAATCAGCCAACATTCCCAAGTGCAGACTGCACAAATCACTCACAGAAAGCCAGCAGCAGTGCAGGAACTGACATGGAACAACCACTTGAAGGATGAACACAACACAGCAGAGTGGATGTCCATCAAGGAGTACAAGAAGTACAATTTAGAGAAAACAATCCAAAGATAACAAACTATTGTTGAGTTGTGGTTGGGTCAATTGGTGTGTAAATTCTCACTCATAGGAATGTCATGAGGAAAAAGTGTTGTTGTTGTTGTTGTTAGGTGCTGTCAAGTCATTTCTGACTCATAGTGACCCCATGCACAGCAGAATGAAACACTGCCCGATCCTGTGCCAGCTCCATGATTCCTGCTATACTTGAGCCCATCATTGCAGCCACCATGTCAATCCATTTCGTTGAAAGCCTTCCCCTCTTTCTTGACCCTCCACCCTACCAAGCATGACATCCTTCTCCAGGGAATGGTCCCTTCTGACAATATGACCAAAATAGGTGAGACAAATTCTGGCCATTCTCACTTCCAAGGAGCATTTCGGGTGCACTTCCTCCAGGACAGATCTGTTAGTTCTTTTAGCAGTCCATGGTACTTTCAGCATTCTTCGCCAGCACCAC
>NW_006922287.1:813127-820555 GCF_000298275.1 Orycteropus afer afer
ACATTTCATTATAGTAATTGGTTTTGTCTGCTCAAGCTGCTCTTTGAAATCTTCTGTTCAGCTCTCTTATCTTGTCATTTCTGCCATTGGCTTTAGCTTCTCTCCACTCAAGAGCAAGTTTCAGTCTCTTCTGTCATCCATTTTGGTCTTCTCTTCCTTTCTTGTCTCTTTAAAGATCTCTTGCTTTCTTCATGGATAATGTTCTTGATATCATCCCACAATTCTTCTGGTTTTCAGTCGTTGGTTTTCAATGCATCAAATCTATTCTTTAGATGGTCTCTAAATTCAGGAGGGATATATTCAAGATCATATTTTCGTTCTCTTAGACTTATTTTAATTTACTTCAACTTCAAGTTGAACTTGCATATAAGCAGTTGATGGTCTGTTCCACAATCAGCTCCTGGCCTGGTTTTGGCTGAAGATATTGAGTTTTTCTACTGCCTCTTGCCACAAATGTAGTCCATCTGATTCCTATGTGTTTCATCTGGTGAAGTCCATGCGTAGGGTCACAGTTTCTGTTGTTCAAAAAAGGTGTTTGCAATGAACAAGTCTTTGGTCTTGCAAAATTCTACCATGCGAGTTCCAGCACTATTTCTGTCACAAAGGCCAAATTTTCCAACTACCAGTGATTTTTCTGTTTCCAACTTTTGCATTCCAGTCACCAGTGATAATTAACACATCCTGATTGCATGTTCGGTCAATTTCAGACTGCAGAAATTGATAAAATTCTTCAATTTCCTCATCTTTGGCTTTGGTGGTTGGTGCATAAATTTGAATAATATTCATATTAATGGATTTTCCTTTTAGGCGTATGGATATTATCTTATTGCGGACAGCATTGTACTTCAGGACAGATCTTGAAACATCCTTTGTGATAATGAATGCACACCACTCCTTTTCAAACCGTCATTCCCGGCATAGTAGATCACATGGTTGCCTGATTCAAAATGGCCAAAACCAGTCAGTCCATTTCAGCTCACTAATGCCGAGGATATCAATCTTTATGCATTCCATTTTATTTTTGACAATTTCCAATTTTCCTAGTTTCATACTTCGTACATTACATATTCCGATGATTAATGGATATCTGGGGCTGTTTCTCTTCAATTTGAGTGGTGCCACATCAGCAAATGGTCTCAAAAGGTTTAGCTTATCCATAGGAGTAAGGCTGGGTTTACTCAAATGATGCAGCTCTTTCCCTGTCCTATTTTGAGAGCCTTCTAACCTAACTGGACTATTCATAAAGTTGTGCAGTAACATATCAAATAGTGTTTCTTTGTTATTCATAAGGTTTACCCTGGCCAATTATTTGAGAAGTGGATGGCCTCTTCCTTCTTCCTAGTCTGTCTCAGTCTGTAAGCTGGGCTGATACAGCTGTACACAATGTGCATCCCGCTGGGTTAGAACCAGTGGCTCAGCCTCAAAACTCATACCAACACGTCACCATGGTAGGACAAACCAACAGACAAGTTTGCCTTCCTGCTGGAAACCTCTCGTGCCACCCGTACCTGCATCTCTGCAGCTGACTCCTCCTCTGTCCAGATTCCTAGACCTTTTAATCCCCTTTTTCCCGCTCTCCTGCCCTGCTGCTTTGGGCATACCTGAGTTCCTCTCTTCACCTGGATCCCTGCAACTGACTGCTCCTTTGTCTGAGTTCCTAGCTTTTAATCCCCTTTTTCCTGCTCTCCCGCGCTGCTGTTTTGGGTGTGCCTGAGTTTCTTTCCCCACTTGGATCCCTGTGGCTGACTGCTCTTCTGTCCAAGTTCCTGGCTTTTTTATCCCGTTTCTTTCATTCTCCCACCCTACTGCTTTGGGCGTGCCTGAGTTCCCTGTTCTCACCTGGATCCCTGTGGTGACTGGTCCTCTATCTGAGTTCCTGGCTTTTAATCCCCTTTTTCCTGCTCTCCCTCACTGCTGCTTTGGGTGTGCCTGAGTTCCTCTCCTCACCTGGATCTCTGCAGCTGACTGCTCCTCTGTCTGGGTTCCTGACTTTTTTATCCCCTTTCTCCCACTTTTCCACCCTGCTGCTTTGGATGTGCCTGAGTTCCTCTCCTCACCTGGATCCCTGTAGCTGGAAAAAGTAGAACTACCCTATAGGATATTCTAAGCTGTAACTTTATGGGAGTAGTTCATCTGTTCTTTGTCCTGCAGAGCCACTGGGTGTGTTCGAACCTCTAAGCTTTCAGTTAGCAGCTGAATTCTTAATCATTGCACCACCAGGGCTCCCTAATAAACTATTACCCACTGCTGTTCAATTGACTGTGACTCATAGCAACCTCCATAGGTTTTCCAACACTATAAATCTTTATGGAAGAAGACTGCTTTGTCTTTCTCCCATGGAGAAGTTGGTGGGTTTGAACTTTCAACTTTTTGGTCAGCAGCCCAATGCCTTAACCACAGTGCCACCAAAGCTCCAACATTAAACTATTAGGAAATACTTACAGTAATGTTTGGGGAGTTGAATAAATCAGGTTAAAAAGAAAAAGACTCCTGAGCATTGTGAAAAGACTCTCAAAGAAATATTCAAGTAGCCCATGATTAATCTGAGAGGAAAGGTGCTGTCAGGAGTGCTAACACCCTGAATAAGGGTTAGTCAACTCTGGGGCTAGTGCTCAAAGCCTGTGTGTAAAGATTTGAGCTGGACAAGTGGCTCTATCAATGCAAGAATGAGCTGACGCTATGTGACCATGTGGAGAGCTGTACATGTAAGACTGGTTTTAATACATCCACAGAAGACAAAACATCCTGTTAGTGTTATTTTCCCATGCAAAGAAAAGGAGCATATTCAAAATGCATTTAGAGCCAAGACACGCATTTCTTTAAAAATAATGCTTCAAGCTCAGCAAAAAAAAACAATCTGAAGTCTGCAGAATACTGTTCCTCTGGTGGTGATACTTATCACCAGGAAACTGTAGCTCACTGAATTTGCTAGATTTCTATGTTTATTGTGTCAGAAGCCAGTGTCAAATATAGCTACATTCCCTTAAAAAAAAAAAAAAACTTGGCAAGAGAAAAGCAGACCAGAGTGTCTCTCAGAAGAGTCACGGAAGAGTATTTAATGAAGTCATCCTCTGACAAAGGAGAGTCCACCCTTCTTCAAGTGGATGCTGATTGTCAGGAAAGTATTGTGAGGACAATTTAATTTCCCATGCATGTTTCCAGGTGAAAATATCTGTAGTGACTTATTCATGACAAATTGTTCATGAGTGATCCAGCTGATAGTAACATTCCACTCCCCTTCTCTCTCAGCAAACTTGTCAGGTAATTCTAGAAGGGAAGAGTTTTGAGTCAGTATCTCTATGAGATTGTTTTAGTTTACTGGGGCAGTTGTAACAGAAAAACCAAAAGCGGGTGGCAAAAAAGAAGAGAAATGTATTTTCTCCCAGTTCAGGAGGCTGGAAGTTCAAATTCAGTGTGGGGGGGGGGGCAGGTCTTACTTTGTTTATTTCAGCTTCTTTGCTGTTGTTGCTGCTGTTGTTAGGTGCCATCGAGTAGCTTCTGACTTGTAGAAACCCTATGTAAACAGAATGAAACACCACACAGTCCTGTGCCATTCTCACAAGCATTGCTATGTTTGAGCCCATTGTTGCAGCCAGCACATCAATCCATCTCATTGAGGAGTTTCCTCTTTTTTGCTTTCACTCTACTTTACCAAGCAGGATGTCCAACAGGGGCTGGCCCCTCCTGATAACACATCCAAAATTCATGACACAAAGTCTTATATTCCTGCCTTCTAAGGAGCATTCTGGCTGTACTTCTCCCAAGGTAGTTTGTTCTTTCTTCTGACAGTCCATGGTATATTCAATATTCTTCACCAAGACCATAATCAAAAGGCATCAATTCTTCTTCCATCTTCTGAGTTCACTGTCCAGCTTTCACATGTATATTAGGCCATTGAAAATACCCTGACTTGAGTCAGGTGCACTTTAGTCCTCAAAGTGACTTTGCTTTACAACACTTTGAAGAGCTCCTTTACAGTAGATTTAAGGAGCTCTGGTGGCACAGTGCCTAAGGTATCTGACTGCTAACCAGGTTGATGGTTCAAACCTACCAGCCACTGCATGGAAGCAAAATTGAGCAATCTACTTCCATAAAGGTTTACCACCTCAGAAACACAATGGGGGTCTTTATGAGTCGGAATTGACTCAATGGCAATGGGTTTGGTTTTTGGTTTGGTTATAGTAGATTTGTCAAATACAATATATTGTTTGATTTCTTGACCGCTGCTTCCATGGATATTGATTGTGGATCCAAGTAAAATGAAATCCTTGACAACTTCAATCTTTTCTTTTTTTTTTTTTTTTTATGGAGATGTTGCTTATAAGTCCATTTATAAGGACTTTTGTTTTCTTTATGTTGAGGTATAATCTGTACTGAAAGTATGCTTCAAAGTATCTTCACTTTCAGCAAGCAAGGTTGTGTCATATGCATAGCACAGATTATTAATGATTCTTCCTCCAATCCTGATGCTGCATTCTTCCTCATATAATCTAGTTTCTCGACTTATTTTCTCATCATACAGATTGAATAAGCATGGTGAAGGGACACAACCCTGACACATACCTTTCCTGGTTTTAAACCATGCAGTATCCCCTTGTTCTGTTCAAACAACAGCCTCCTGATCTATGTACAGGTTCCTGATGAGCACAATCAAGTGTTCTGGAATACCTATTCTTCTCAATGTTATCCATAATTTGCTCTGATCCACACGATTGAATGCATAATCAATCGATTACAGTAAACATCTTTCTAGTATTCTCTGCTTTCAGCCAGGATCCATGTGTCATCAGCAATGACATTCCTCATTCCACATCCTTTTCTCAATCCAACTTGAATTTCTGGCAGTACTCTGTCAACATACTGCTGCAATTGTTTAATTATCTTCAGCAAAATTGTACTTACATGTGATATTAATGATATTTTCCTAGCAAGCCAACCTTAGAGTTCCTAGGCTTATTGATTCATCTGCCTTCCTCTTAAACAGGCAGAGGCTATCTTCCCTCTTACCTGTTTTCCCATTTACATGCTTGCTTCTGTGTCTAAATCTACTCTCATTATAACTCACAAGTGATTAGGTTTAGGATACACCCTACACTGATATGATACCATTAGCATAAAAAAGAAAATCGTGTTCAGAAAAGGGGTTGCATCCCCAGGTGTAGGGTTTAGGATTCCAACACATATTTTGGGGGGACACAGGCTAATCCTTGACACACACTAATCACATGCATTCCCTCATTACAAATGCCACTCCTGCCTATGGGCCTTCTTTGGTAATGACCAGTCCTTTGCTCTCAGCTACCACCATGCATCCAGGCTCACCAGACATGTGGTTAAAGTGTGCAATCCATGATTTTGTTTCCAAAATTGATTGAAACACCACTGCAGAATGAAACTGGCATACCTAATGGTCACAGGCAGGGCCCAATGATGCAACTGAAGTTGGCAAGAGAGTTAATTCCCTGTGAAGGAAGTTTAACCAACAGTAAACTTGAAGAAGCCATGCAGGTAACCACCACCATTACCACCAAAGCCTGCTCTGTGGCCATGGTTTCTCTACCTAAGTTTCTAGGACCATCCAGTCCCCTGTGCTGAGTGGTTGCACCTGAGAGGCCACCAGGTGTGATGCGGCAGCTGGTGTCATATTCCTTGATGTCTTTCCTTACTTTGCTCACCTTCCTCCTCACTCTCACCCTACAGTTGCGTCTTTCAAATAAAGCATTACTACTTTGGATCTTTGCCTCTGATTTTCTTTTCTAAGAAACTAATGCTAAGACAAAATGATTTTTTAGTTTCTTTTCTCATGCAAATACTACATTTAAAATATAACTAGGAGTAAGTTCAAATGATAAAAGGAGAAAATGTTGAAGTTGTCAAGGATTTCATTTTACTTGGAACCACAACCAAGATCCATGGAAGCAACTGTCAAGAAATCAAATGATACATTGCATTGGGCAAATCTGCTGCAAAAGACTTCCTTAAAGTGTTGAAAAGCAAAGATATCACCTTGAGGAGTAAAGTATGCCTGACTCTGGTTGTGGTATTTTCAATCACCTCATATGCAAGTGAAAGCTGGACAAAGAATAAGGAAGACTGATGAAATATTGAAGCCTTTGAATTATTGTGTTGGTGAATAATACTGGAATGCAAGAAGAATGAACAAACGTCTTGGAAGAAGGATAGCCAGAGTGCTCTTTAGAAGCAAGGATGGCAGGACTTTGTCTTAAGTACTTTGGACACTGTAACAGGAGGGACCAGCCTTTGGAGAAGGACATCATGCTTGGTGAAGTAAAGGGTCAATGAAAAAAAAGGAAGGCCCTCAACAAGTGCTTGGACAATTTCTCTCAGAAAGACCAACACAAGGTCATAATCTCCCCATGAGGTGGAGATTAAAGATGTCCCAAATGTCCAAACTACCATGCCACTCCATCATATCAGACATTAACTCCTCTTCCTCCTCCCAGTAATCTCCCCCATCTGAGGGTTCTGTATTTTGCTGTAATGCCTCACAGAACTTACAGACACCCAAGGGATCATCTCACATAGTAGTGGTGGAGGCTGGCAGGCTGGCAAGTTCCAGGTCCATGGCTGGGTCTTCAGGATCCTCCCAATTCTCGGGGTTTGATGAACCTTGATCAGCAGATCAAATGACGGCTGCTATCCCAAATCCAGGGGTGAGATGAGGATGATCCAAGACACAAAAACCGGAGCAAGAGGAGAGCCAATCTTCCCAGGAGATTAGTAGGTATACCCTCAAGGAAGCTAAGGGTGGTGAGTTGAATTCTACCCTCCAGCAAGGCAGGACTCAAGATACATTCCACCTGTGTTGCCTCAACAGAAATAACCTAAGTGGATGGCTTTAACAAACAGTAGCTCAAGGCAAATCCCATCACAGAGCCCATTGCCAGTCATTATAGGGAACAACTACTACCAGCTGCCCAGCCAAGTTGACACCTGACCTTAACTACCACACCACACCAAACAAGCATGGATAATGGGATCTACAAAACATCACAGAATGGAGGGCAATGGCTAGAAGGGCCCCATCAAGCAGTTCACCATATTGCACCCCCTGGCTCTTCTAGCCATCAGCCCTTTCATACTTGAAAGATTAATTTGCCCCTCCCAATCATATTACTGGTCCCAACGTCATTCACAATTAGTCTTTCAGTAAGGCAAAGAGTCCTAAGGGTGGGATTATTCAGATACCAGCCATTCAAGGCAGCTGTATTTGTCCATCTGATCCAAAAGTTTTTCTCATTATCATGCTTATAATATCTTATGAATAGCAAAGAAACACTGTTTGGTACATTACCGCGCAACTTTAGGAATAGTCCGTTTAGGCTAAAAGGCTCACAAAATAGGACTGGGAAAGAGTTGCAACAATTGAGAAACCCAGCCTTACTCATATGGAAAAGAGAAAGCTTT
>NW_006922287.1:823986-833286 GCF_000298275.1 Orycteropus afer afer
GCGGGATCGGGCAGTGTTTCGTTCTGCTGTGCATGGGGTCGCCATGAGTCGGAAACGATTCGATGGCACTTAACAACAACAACAACAATATCTGATAATATTTAACTGAGATAATATTATTCCCTTGTTCTGAGTCTATCTTTAGGTATCAGCATAATCTTGGATTTCCCCCAACATAGCTGGATAAAACATTTATTCATTCCTTTACCTTCAGCTATTATTTCTCCTTCTTTCCATTCATCATTTATTTTTACCCAGACTTTCCCACCTTGGGAGGGGACATCAAATTCAGCTGTTGTGCCTACCCAGATTGCTGGTAGCAAGATCGGTCTAGCAAATGCTTTCCCTTCAGTCCACTCCCATTCATGCTGGGTATGGTTACACAGGTACAGAACTAGTGGGCTATTTTGACCACTGGGCAGGATGGTAGTATTCACTCTCAGCCCTAGTTTGGCCAGATGGGGAGAAGGTACAATCCATCCCATAAGGCCCTTGGGAATTCTGGCATACAGGTTCAGAGGTATAGAAAGTTTCTTGTTTAGGGATCACCCCAGCCTCTGGCACCCACAGCTGCATCCCAGGTCCAGGGACCACAGCTTCTGGCAGGAAGAAAGCAATGTTAGGTGATGTGTGGGAAAACTGTACAGTGGCACCAGCATCCTCCCCCACCCCTTCTTCCCTAGATCCCCCAGAAAAGCATAGGAATCTGTCCAGTGGTGATTCTCCCTTCACCCCCACTCATGTTGAGTGTGAGCACACATTCATGAAGGTGTGTGAGCCAGACCTTCAGGCCTTTATGTCCCCCAGTTTTAGACACAAATGTTTCAATTGCTCATTCTAGTTCTCTATCAAACCATTACTTTGAGGATGGTATCCAACACAGTATAGTCACTTAATATGATGTTTTTTGGTCCATTGCTGCACCCTAGCGGATGTAAAGTGTGTTCCTCAGTCTGAGGAAATATAACTTGGTGGCCCAAATTGGTACAGTATCTTTTGTTCCAATCCTTTAATGGTGTTTTTGGCATTTGCATCTGTCACAGGATAAGCAAAGCCCAGTCCAGAGTAAGTGTCTATTCCTGTGAGGACCCATTTATAGCCACCTGGAGCCACTGGTGTCACTGGTCCTATATAATCGACTTGCCAGCTGTGTGCAGGGCCTCCCCCCCTCCCCCAGGGAATCTGCCCCGTAGCCATCTGTAACCTCTGTCTTTCTTGCTGACAGACAGAGCAGTCCTTAATGGCATTTTGTGCCTCAGAGGGTGCAAGAGGATGTGCCTTGATTCAGCCCATCTCTGCATTGCTGCAGCACCCCCATGTCCACTCATCTCATGAATCCAAATGGCCACCTCAAGGGAGCATACCAACATATTCACTTGCTGATTCCAATCACTCTGATCCAGGAAGGGGATTCCTCTGATCAGCGTCGACATGGCTTACTCTAATGCACCCTCTGAACTCCCAGAGTGCTTTCCATAGGTCCATGCCCTACACAGGGGTCCCCTTAATAGTTCAATTTTCCATCGCCCATCCGCCTGACCATATAGCCAGGCCATTGGCGACTGCCCATGAATCAGTGAAAATCCAAACATATGGGCTCTCACCATTGCCCAATTCCCCCATGAGAGTTAAGAAGACAGCATGCAGTTCAGGCCATTGGGCTGACCTGTTTTAACCTTCTTCAATAAGGGTCTTTCCATCTGCTGGTCTTAATGCAGTAGCTTTCCATGTCAACTGTTGTCCATGTACCCTGGAGCTGCCAACTGTGAACCAAGCAGCCTTCTGTTGACCCATAGAAAGTTGTTCATAGGGCACTGTCCATATGGCAATGGGTTCTGGCAGCTCCTCATGTGGTTCAAGGGAAGGACCTATAGGAAAGGAGGCTACCTGCTCATGGGTACAACAGGTGCCTCCTTGCATCCCTGTAGTTGCTTATTGTTGAATAAACCATTTCTATTTTATTATGGAACTATTTTGGTCACCACCTTCCTTATTGGAGTGTCTCTCTGACATCACCCAAGACATTATGGGTATTTCAGGTCTCATAATAATTTTATGCCCTTCTGTCATTGAAGCAGTCTCAATCAATGCCCAATAGCCGGCAAGCAATTGCCTCTCAAATGGTATGTATCGTGCTGCAGCATCTGGAAACTTTCTAGTCCAAAATCCCAGTGGTCATCGTAGGGCAGCATTCTCAAGTTTTTGCCATAAGCTCCAGTCTGCATAAGCACTTGCAGCAGACACCTCCAAAATCATGTCTGAATGTAGATCATAAGGACCTTAAGGCAAAGACAGTGCCTTTTGTATTTCAGACAAAGCCTGCTGTTTCTCTGGCCCCCATTCAAATGTACTTTTCCTCCCAGTGGCTTTATGGATAGGAACCAGTAATATAACCAGGTCTGGAATATGTGTTCTCCAGAATCCAAATAAACCAATTAAACATTGGGCTTCCTGCTTAGTCTTGGGGGTAGGTAGTGATAGAAACTTATTTTTGGTTACCTGTGGTTTGTCACGGGTGACTCCTGCCCAAGTCATTCCCAAGAATTTCACTGTTTGGGCAGGGCCCTGGAGTTTTGCTGGATTTATTAACCAGCCTCTATTGGTCATGTGGGCCACCAATGTTTTCAAATCTGCCCTAGCCTGTTCTTCTATGTTTGATATCAACACAATGTCATCAATGTAAAGTATCATCGTACTTGAAATCTGTACCAAGTCCAAGTCTCTCCTAACCAAACCATGATGATAAGATGATAAATTCAAATAACCCTGGGGCAAAACTCTGAAGGTGTACTGAGAGCCTTCCCATGTGAAGGCAAACCACAACTGACTCTTTTCCGAGATTGGTATGGAGAAAAAGGCATTTGCATGATCAGTCATTAAGTACCAGTCTCCTTTGGCCTGTTGTATTTTCTACACCACCAATACCATGTCTGAACAGCTGAAGCCACTGGTGGCACTACTTTATTTAGGCCTTGGTAGTCTACTGTCAGTCTCCATGAGCCTTCTGCCTTTTTCACAGGCTATGTAGGGCTATTATACAGAGAATTTGTTGGCAACAACACTCCAGCCTTCAGCATGTCTTTAATCAAAGCACTAATTTCTCTCTGTCCTCCAGGTATCCTATACTGTTTCAAGTTAACAACCTGAGTGGGTTCGGGCAATTCTAATGGCTCCCATTTAGCATATCCAATCAATACTGGCCTAAGGGCAGACTTACACACCTTCAGTTTTACAATATCAGGCAGAGGGAGATTTCTCCAATTTGACATAATATCCATACCGATAATACATTCAGATAAAGGAAATGCAACTACTTCATACATCTGTTTAAATCTTCCAATTCTTATCCAAACTTTCACCTTAGTCCCATCAACTGTTGCATCACCATATACCCTTAATCTAACCTTAGGCCCCTTCAACATTTCATTGACAGGTTTTGGGATAATGGTACATTCCTGGACATAGGAGCCCAAGGTGGTCTCTTCCCCACTCCCAGGCCATTTTACCCATACATGTGGATATGGCCTCAGGTCCCCTGCTGGTGGCTGGACTAGAAGACCCTGGCCCCCCTGTCAGTCTTTGGCTTCATCAATCAACTGGTCTCAGGTGGGAGTTCCTATTATCAAATTCCTTCTGAGTGGAGTGAATAGAACAAACTTGTCTAGGCCTCCTTAAGGTGTGGGGACGATCAGGAGTTTCCATTGGCCCACCCAATCTCCTATAGTGCTGCATCAGCACCCTTGTCTCTACTCCATCAATGTCTGCTATATTCATCCCATTCCTTAACAACCATTGAAAAATCTCTGACCTGTTGAGATAAGTTCTTTCCCTATTGCCCCTTTCCATTCTCCTATTAATCACTCTTACGCTTCTTGCATTTGTAAAACCCATGTGGGGAAGTTGTGTTAACAGACCTGACATGGCTTCTCAAATTGTTGCTTTGTTTTGCAACAGCAGAGTTACATGGGCTGCCCATGTAGAAGGGGCTCCCTTAATTAGCATATCTGCCATGACCTGTGTAAGGAGCATTCTCATTGGGTGAATATCCCAATCACAATAAAGCCATTCCAGCATGGCTTGCATAAGCAGCACATCAGCTGCTTCCTCTGGGGTATTCCCAGAGGGGAAGAGGGGGCATTTCCCTTCTCAGGATACACAAATCTGACTGCAAATTTTATCCACTCTAACAGACTGGCTGCCCCCTCTGGGTTAACCTGCCCTGTAAATGGATCTTGGATCAACATTTGTGCCTGTTCCATAGTGAGTTGTGGGTCTTGCATCAATCCAAACATACTCTTCCACTCTGCGGTATTCAAAACGCCACCCCTAACTTAGTCACTCTCACAACCCATTTTAGTAAAGGTTCCTTGGGCAGCTGATGATACCGATCTACAAACTAAAGCAGCTCTTTCACACCATACCCTCTGCTTTCAACAGCTTCTTGGCTTTGCCAGTTCCCTTCCCAGAATACCTTTTTGGTGACCAGTAGTCGTACCGGTACTGCCTGTTGTTCTGACACAATTCTTCCTTTCTGGGTAGGCCCTGAAACTAGGAGTCATAGCTCTAATTGGACTGGATCTGAGCTCAATTTAGTGCTACAGCCCAGCTCTACATTCTTTTTCCCTGTCATTGCAGATATTGCTGATAACAGCAACCAAGGAATTGTAAGTCTTGCCTTTTCCTCTTCATTTTGTATTTCCATATACATGCAACTAGCCAATTCCTCAGGAGTTAGATCCACCTCTCCTAGGTCCCATGAATAGCTTTTGCCTTGGGTGACCAATCTCAACAAAAGAGCTGCTTCAATCCATAGGGGTCTTTTATCCCATCCAGAAGCCAAAGGTTTCTTACTTTCCCATTTATCTCCTTTCTCTGAAAACCACATATTCCAGTGAGTCTGGGCCATTGCAATGAATCCCACCATTCTGACACCAATTGCTTGAACAATTTCTCTTAGAAAGATCAGCACGAGGCCGGTCCCCTGAGGCGGAGGTTTAAGATGTCCCAAATGTCCAAACTACTGTGCCACTCCATCATTTCAGACATTAACTCCTCCTCCTCCTCCCAGTAATCTCCCCCGTTTTAAGATTCTGTATTTCACTATAACGCCTCACAGACACTCAAGGGATCATCTCATGTAGTAGTGGTGGAGGCTGGCAGGCTGACAAGTCCCAGGTCCGTGACTGGGTCTGAAGGATCTTCCCAATTCTTGGGGTTTGATGAACCTCGATCAGCAGATCAAATGATGGCTGCTGTTCCAAATCCAGGGGTGAGATGAGGATGAGCCACGACACAAAAACCGGAGCAAGAGAAGGTCGAACCTTCCCAGGAGATTCATAGGTGTACTCTCAAGGAAGCTAAGGGTGGTGAGTTGAATTATACCCTCCAGAAAGGCAGGACTCAAGATACATTCCACCTGTGTTACCCCAACAGAAATAACCTAAGTGGATGGCTTTAACAATCAGCAGTTCAAGGCAAATCGCATCACAGAGCCCATTGCTAGTCATTATAGGGAACGACTACTACCAGCTGCCCAGCCAAGTTGACACCTGACCTTAACTACCACACCACCCCAAACAAGCATGGGATTTACAAAACATCACAGAATGGAGGACAATGGCTAGAAGGGCCACATCAAGCAATTCACCGCAACAAGATTGTCCCCGATGAGTGGCTGCAACTATGGGCTCAAACATAGCAATGCTTGTGAGGATGGCTCAGGACCAGGAAGTATTCCGTTGTACTGTGCATAGGGTCCGTGTGAGTTGGAACCGACTCAAGGACACTCAGCAACAATAACAATGTGCCACGTCCTTGGGAAAATACTGAGATAGCTGCACATTCAACAGTACTATTATCCACCATTTTAAATTAGGAAAATTTCCATAAAATTTTTATGTCAAAAATCCTCCTTCATGCAGTCCAAATAATACTGATAATTGCTACTCTAAAATAAATTGATATTGTGAAGGACAAACTCTATTATACTCTAAAGTGGAAAACCATGTAAATAGTGTCAAAGATTATTATTCATCCTCCTCAACCACATTACGAAAATGACTACGATATCAGCTGCAGGTAAAAAATAGAAATCCCATCATAATGAACACCATGGTCTATACAAATTGATTTCTTGTTGCTCACAACTTTTATTTTCTTCAGTGGCTGGATTTATATCCTCAGGCAGATGCAAATGAAATAGCTGAGTCCAAAGTCTCTAAAACAAATTAGCAAATATAAACAACTGCTCTAAAACACCATTAAGAAAGTGAAAGATGGGTTCTAATTTATGACATAAGTATGCTATCCAGCATAGCTCAAAATGCACAAGCTACAGAAGATAAATAGATAAGTAGAACCTCCTAAAAATTAAGTACTTAAGTTCATCAAAAGATTTTACCAAAAGAATAAAAAGAGAACCTACAGACTGGGGGGGGGGGGGGGGGGGGGAATTCCAAGGACATATCGGGCAATGGTTTAATCATTAAAATATATAGAAAACTTCAACACCTCAGCAACAAAAAGGCAAACAATCCACTCAAAAAAAAAATGAGCAAATGACATGAACAGACATTTTACCAAAGAAGACATTCAGACAGCTAACACACACATAAAGAGATTCTGGCTATCATTAGCTATTAGAGAGATGTAAATCAAAACTACAATAAGATACCATCTCACCCTTGCAAAATGGCACTGATCAATAGAAGAGATGACAACATATGCTGGTAAGGTTGCAGAGATTGGAACTCTTATAAACTGTTCCGACTGTAAAACGGTACAACCTCTATGGAAAATGATACGGCACATCCTCAAAAAACTAGAAATAGAAAAACCATATGGCACAGCACTCCTACTCCTGAGTATAGAGCCTAGAGAAATAAGAGCAGTGACACAAAGAGACATATGCATATCATGTCCACTGCAGCGTTGATCATAAAGGCAAAAAATAGAAAGGAGCTAAGTGTCCATCATCGGGTTAATGCAGAAACAAAATGTGGTACGTGCATACAATGGAATACTATGCAATGATAAAGAATAATGATGACACTGTGAAACATCTTAAAATATGGACGAATCTGGAGAACATTATGCTGAGTGAAACGAATTAACCATAAAAAGACAAATATTATATGATACCCCTTTCGTGAAAACTCAAGAATAGGTTTACACAGAAAGCAAGGTTCTTTGTTACCAGGGATGGGAGGCGGGAGGGAGAAGAATCACTTACTAGATAGTCCAAAAACCCACTGTTGTTGATTCATCATGATGCTATGGGAAAAAATTAAATGGCCCCATAGGATTTCCAGGGCTGTGAATCTTTACAGAAGTAGATTCCCATACCTTTCTTTCACTGAGCATGGCTTGGTTAGTGGGTTTGAACCACCAACCTTTCAGTTAGCAGCCAAATTCTTTAACCACTGTGTCACCAGGGCTTCTTTACTAGATAATAATCTAAAATCAAACCCACTGCCATCAAGTCGATTCCAACTCATAGCACCCCCCACACACACACTGGGTTTCCACAGTAGAAAATCTTTATGGAGCTCTGGTGGTGTGGTACCTAAGGCATTTGACTGCTAACTAGAAGGCTGGTGGTTCAAACCCCTCAGACATTCCTCAGAAGGAAGGTTGGGCAATCTACTTCCATAATGATACCACCTCGGAATAATTATGAGTCAGATCTGACTGGACAGCAGAGAGTAAATCTTTATGGAAGTAGATTGCCCAGTCTTCTGTCTGCAGAGTGGCTGATGGTTTGAACCGCTAACCTTCTGGTTAGCAGTCAAATGCCTTAGGCACTGCATCACCAGAGCTCCTTTAATTTTGGTGAAGGGAGAGGTTATAAACACTATAGTAGAAGTCAGCATAATGTGACCTAGGTAAATGAAGACACTCAGATGTACAGGAATAAAGGACAACTACAGTAAATATTGGTAAAGTGGAAAGTTAGCCAAAAAGGGGAAGGCCCTCAATGAGATGGATTGACACAGTAGCTGCAGTGATGGGCTTGGGTGTAGCAAGGATTGTGAGGCTGGAGCAGGACTGGGTAGTGTTTTGTTCTGTTGTACACAGGGTCGCTATGAGTCAAAGCCAACTCACAGTACCTAATAACAACAATACATACTGTAACATGTATATTTCTGCAACAACAGTAATGTTATTATTGTTGTTATTGTGCCATAAAGTCAGTTTGTAGGTGCCACCACTCCTCTGTCAATTTATCACACTGTGGTGGCTTTCATGTTGCTGTGATGCTGAAAGCTATGCCATCATTATTTCTAATATCAGCAAGTCACACATGCAACTTCCAGACTAAGACAGGCTAGGAAGAAGCTACTCTACTTCTAAAAATAAAAATTGGCCAGTAAAAATCATATCAGTAGCAGCAGAACAGCAATAAAAAGAATAATTTGTGAGTGGTTCCACAGGTAGAAATGTATGATATATAAGCGTGGGAGGGTGTCATGTGCACATATAGGAATTGTTGTTAAGTGCCATCAAGTCAGTTCCAACCTGCAGCAACCCTGTGAAATAGAACAGAAATGAAATATTGCCTGGTCCTGCACTACCCTCACAACCCTTGCTGTTTGAGTGTATTATTGAGCATATTGACACACTGCTACTGTGTCCAATCGATCTCATTGGGCTTCATCCTCTTTTTCACTCTTCTTCCTCCTGTGACCGATCCCTCCAAATAACATATTCAGTGTACATGAGATGAAGTCATGCTTCTAAGGAACATTTGAGCTGTACTTCTTCCAAGATAGATTTCTTCGACCTTCTGGAAGTCTGTAACTCACTACTCTTTGCCAACATCATAATACAAAGGCAGTAATTCTTCCTTATCCATTGCCCAGCTTTCTCATAGATACAAGGTCAGGCAAACCTTCATCCTCAAAAGTGCCATCTTTACTTTTCAACACTTTCAACAGATCTTTTGCAGCACATTTTCCCAGGGCAATGCATCATTTGAATTCTTGACTGCTGCACCCATGGACGTTGATTGTGCAACCAAGTAAGACGAAATCCTTGACAGCTTCAGTCTTTTCTCCATTTATCCTGATGTTATACTTATTGGTCCAGTTGTGAGGGGTTTTGGTTTCTTTATGTTGAGGTGTAATTCACAGTGAAGGCTATAGTCTTTGATCTTCATCAGTAAGTGTTTCAAGTTTCTTCACTTTCAGCAAAAAGTTGTGTCATCTGCATGTTGTTGTTGTTGTTGTTAAGTGCCGTCAAGTCGTTTCCAACTCATAGCGACCCCATGCACAGCAGAACGAAACACTGCCCGATCCCGCA
>NW_006922287.1:835201-849386 GCF_000298275.1 Orycteropus afer afer
TTGCATATGAGCAGTTGATGGTCTGTTCCACAATCAGCTCCTGGCCTGGTTTTGGCTGAAGATATTGAGCTTTTCCACCGCCTCTACATCTATGTAGCAGATTGTTAATGAGTTTTCCTCCAATACTGATGCCACATTCTTCTTCATATCTTCAACTTTTCAGATTATTTGTTCAGCATACAGATTTAATAAGTATGGTGAAAGGATACAACCCTTATGCACACATGTCCTCATTTTAAACCATGCAATATCCCCCTGTTCTGCTTGAATGACTGCATTTTTGGTCTACATGCAAATTCCAATGAGCATAATTAAGTCTTCTGGAATTCCCATTCTTTGCAATGTTATCTATAACTTGTTATGATTCACACAGTGAAATGACTTTGCATAGTCAAAAAATATAGGCAAACATCTTTCTGGTGCTCTGTGTTTTCATCTGAAATCCATCTGACATCAGCAAGAATATTTTTCATTCTACACCCTCTTCTGAGGCAGGCTTGAATTTCTATTGTTCCCTATTGATGTACTGCTGCAAAGATTTTCAATGAATTTTAGTATAAACTTACTTGCAAGTGATATTAATGATAGTCTTCAACAATTTCCACATTCCGTTGGATCACCTTTCTTTGGAGTTGGCACAAATATTGATCTCTTCCAGTTGTTTGGTCAGGTAGCTCTCTTCCAAATTTCTTGGCATAGACAAGTGAGCACTTCCAGCATTGCGTCCATATTTTGAAACATCTCAATTGTCATTCCATCAACTCCTGGAGCCTTGTATTTTACCAACATCTTCAGTGTAACTTTACTTCTTCCTTTATACTGTTGGTTCTTCATTATATGCTACCTCCTGAGATGACTGAACACTGACCAGTTCTTTTTGTACAGTGACTCTCTGAATTCCTTCCAACTTCTTTTGTTGCTTCCAGTATTGTTCAATTTTTTGCCCATAGAATCTTTCAATACTACAATTCAATGCTTGGTTTATTTTCTCCATATCTTTCAGCTTGAGAAATGACAAGCATTTTCTTCTCCTTTGATTTTCTATCTCTGGATCTTTGCATATTTCATTATAATACTTTAGTTTGTCTTTCTGAGCCACTCTTTAAAATCTTCTGTTCAGCTCTTTTACTTCATGGTTTCTTCTTTTCACTTTACTACACAATCAACTAAAATAACTGGGGAGAGAAGAGTTGCCAGGGAATTAAAAAATTTAGGGGATCATAGGAAGAGGGGCTTTTCACAGGAAGAACTTAGCAAAACCAAATTGCAAAGGGCTGAAGATAGAATGATAGATAAAGAAGTAAAAAGAGTGGTGAAACAGTAGAGTGCAATACTAACATTACACCACTGCACTGGGTCAAAAAGGAGGCTCAGGAAAACAGAAGGTGAAGTTATGTAAACTTCTTAGCCATAACCAAAAACCATGAGAAAGTGGGTTTATGAGCCTGGAGACTGAAGACCATAGTATCTGGGGACATCAAAGTCAATTGGCACAAGATAGTCCACAAAGATAATGTTCTACATCCTACTTTGATGAGTAGTGACTGAGGTGTTAAAAGCTTTCTAGAGGTCATCTAAAGTGCAGCTATTGGTTTCTTCCCATACAGAGAAGAGAAGGGTGAAGAAAATAAAAGGTACATAAAAATAATTAGTCCAAAGGACTAATTGACCACATGATCCTCAACTGCCATGACTCTGAGACCAGAAGAACTAGATGGTGCTCAGTTACCACTACCAACTGTTCTGAAAGGGATCACATTAGAAGGTCTTAGATAGAGTAGGAGAAAAACGTGGAGCAAAACTCAAAGTCACAAAAAAGATCAGGCTTACTCGTCAAATAGAAATTGGTGGAATGCTAAAAACTGTGGCCCTTGGTCACCCTTTGGACCTGGAACTGAACTCCTGTAGCAGAATTTTAAGTCAAACAACAGACAGGTCTACAAGGTGAACAATTACAATAAGGCAGACACTCCTTAGAACAATCAACCATTCAAGAGTGAGCAGCATTTGCCCAAGAACAAAGTTCAGAAAGCAGGAAGGGTCAGGAGAGAAGGATGATTAGATGAAAATGAATAACACAAGGAGGATATGGAGAAGTGATGTGATACTGAGGGAATTGCAGTCAATGGCATGGGAAAAAATGTGTATTAGTTGTTGAATGGAATTATTATTTCCTCTGTAGACTTTCACCCAAATCACAATAAAAAGTTAAAAAAAAAAAAAAAAGACTAAGATGGAAATAATTAATTTGATTATTCAAACATTATTATGACAATTGCAATAGATGTGTAAGTCTACCTTATGCATGACTTTGGTTGTGAATGCTTGCCTTCCACGTGGGAGATCTGGGCTCACTTTCTGTCCAGTGTCCCTCAGGTACAGCGAGCACTTGTCTGTCAGTGGACGCTCACATGCTACTCTGATGCTGAACAGGTTTTAGTGGATGTCTTAACTGAATAGTGCTGCTGTAACAGGAATATCACAAATGGATGACTTTAACAAACAGGAATTTATATGTTTACAGTTTAGGAGGCTGGATGTCTCGATTCAGCATGCTAGCTCTGGGGCTGGGTGAGGGCCCTTGACCTTGGGCTTCAGCTCTGCCTCTTGTTCCAGGCCCATTAAAGCTGGAGGTTTCTCCTAACTCCTGCAGCTGCTGGCTGCTGAGGCTGATGAATCCAAGATTGCCAGGTAAAATGGCACAGTCCCAAGATCACCAAACAACATGGCAGACCACTGGTTCAAATGCAGGATCTGAGGATCAAGACCTGGCCAAGCACTAGATGCAAAATATGCCAAGAAGCTGGAGACCTTCCTCAAAGCTCTCCATATATACTGGAAGCAGACCACACTCAGAAGGCAACTACTTAGCTGGTTACAGAAGATTCCACCATGGCAGTGATTACAATCTCATCGTGAGCAATAACTACATACAGCTGGCAAGCCACTCAAAGCCATGCCCAGCCAAGTTAACATACAATCTTAACTATCACACTGGAGCTTCCAGACTAAGCTGAACTAGGATGAAAGGCCTGGCAGTCTACTTCCAAAAGTCATCCTGTGAAAACTCTACTAATCACAAAGGTCCAATTGGCAGCAGACCATAGGGATGTCACAGGGCTTGCCTGAGTTTCCTTCTGGCATGCATGGGTTGACAAGAATGGGGGTTGACTCAATGACAGCTAACAACACCACCACAAGCACGGCTATTTTCTGGGGGTTAGGAAATGGATCCTGTTCATCTTTAGCACTAATTGAATCTTTTATTGAAAACATACAATTCAAAACATGTAACCAATGATTTTTCCTTACAACACAACCACTTTTATAGGCCTTTCGCATTCATGACTGATTAACTGTAAAGCCAGGTTCGCTCCTGACGCCTAGGTTATAAGTACCTCTTAAGGCTTATGTTGGGGAATTTGCAAAAGAGAGCTATGCCATGTTCTAGCAATAAAATAAAAAAAGGCTAGGGTAAAAAAAAAAAAAAAAAAGAGGCTCAGGGTGTTTCTCTTCTCCTTTCCTTGCTCTGCTTCATGCAGCACATCCAGCAGTAGCTCTGTCTTCCCTGGAGCTCCATATTCCATCAGGACCTTGTCATGGGTCTTGCTTCCTGAAGGTGGCCTTAGTTCCTCAGTTCCGATAATACCTCCACTTCCTTTGTTTCTCTAGCCCTAGGGGTGATCACAGCTTCTTGTTGTTATCTCGCATCAAGCACTTTTTAAATTTTATTATGCTTTAGGCTCAAGTTTACAAAGCCAATTTGTTGTACATTCAACAATTCCTGCACATTTGATTTCACACCCACATTACCATCCCCAGTCCTAACAAACTCTCCTCCCCTGCCATCCCTGTGACTACCTCCTCCCTGTGCCCCTCTTGACCATGCATTCCTGTCTGTCCAGCTTTCGCTCTAAGTGAATGCTCCCCCCTGTGTCTCATGTTGATTGCTCTAAGGGGTGCATCACTCCGAGGCAGGTGTTCTGCATGTAGGTCTTTTTACTGTTAGGCTGAGAGCCAATTCATGGCAGTGAGTCCATTTCTAGACCTGAAGAGTAAGCCAAGCCTCCACCAGACTCTATCCGACCAGTAATACTGGTCATTTTTGTGTTTTTTAATTTTGTTCCACATTTTTCCTCCCACTCTATCCAGGCTCTTCAGTCCTGATCCTTTTGCAAGTGGTTGGCATTGGTAGCTGGCCACATCTAGTTCTTCTGGTCTTGAGGTCATGAAGGCTGAGGTCATCATGGTCCATCTTATCCTTGGACTCATGGCATCAGACACTTCTTTTGGCTTCTGAGATCTTCCATTGCTCAAGGTCAAATCCCCCTGTTGAAAAACCTAGAATGTTTTCAATACTCTGACTGGATTGTGATAGAGAAAACCATCATAACCAGATTTACAAGGCTCAATTTTAGGGGAGATATTAGCAAAGACAAAGGAATATTTTTATATTTAATCAGTTTTCATTATGACAGTCTCCCATACAATCCTCAACCAAAACTGATGGGGATTTAATAATAGCATTCCTAATCAGAAATTTAAAATATATTAAGAAGCAGATGTATGTTTTGTTATATATTTTTCCACAATTTAAAAAAAAAAAAAAAGCAGAAAGAGGTAGATAGAATAATACTCTGAAGAATAGAAAAGCCATTGAAGTAAAGACTGAGACAATTAACTGTGGTGATGACCCTTGAAAGCGAATTATTTAGGGGGAAAAAAAAAACAACAAGGTCATGGGAGGCCAAAAGTTATTAAAAAGGAAAAGGAAGTCAGGATGAGATGAATAGAAAATGAGCTACACAGAATCAGGAAAAACTGGGATTACCAGCCTGCTTATTAAGATAACATATTAATAGGTCTCCAAGGGAAGGATAGAGAGAAAAGGAAAGAACAAGGCCATTAAACGGGAAATAGGGAACTTTTTAAAAGTCAAGAGAAAAAAAAAAAAACAAGTACACTGAATAGTTTGAATCTCTGTTGACATAATTGGACAAAGAAACCCTATGTATGTACAATTGATTTCAAGGGCTAAGGAGATAGTGCTGTGTTTTCAATATTGGGCTCACCTGGGGTGATCTATCTGAATCGTTCTTGTGCCTTAAAAAAGAAAATAAAAACAAAGTGTTGGACTTCCATTATTGAAACAACCTCTGTAGTGGTGGGGTTTTGGCATCTGGTTTTTCAAAGAGCTCATCAGGAAAACATGTTGCAGAAGACCTCTTTAAAGTTTTAAAAACAAAGATGTCACTTTGATAACTAAGATGTGCCTCACTCAAGCCAAAACCATTTCAGCCATTCATATGCATATGAAAGCTAGGCAATGAAAAAGAAAGACCAAAGGAGAATTGATTCATTCAAACTGTGGTGGTGGGGAAGAATATTAACCGTGGGCCATCAGAAGAATGGACAAATCAGTCTTGGAAGAAATACAACCAGAATGCTCCCTAGAAGCAAGGATGATGGAGAGACTTCAGCTTCCTTACTTTGAACACTTCCTCAGGAACGTCCAGTCGCTAGAAGAGGACATCATGGTTGGTCAAGCAGATGGTCAGCAAAAATGAGAGAAACCACATGGCTTGACACAATGGTATCAACAATGGACTCAACATACAATGATCACTAGATGCTGCTGGACTGGGAAATGTTTCATCCTGTTCTACGTAAGGTAACTGTGAGTTGGAGCCAACTGCACATCAACTAACAAGCCCACTGAAAGTTCAAGATCCCCTGCTGGAGGTGCACCAGCAAGTCCTGTTACAGAGGAGGAATACTTGCACGATTGGATGGAATCCTGGCTCGTTAGCGGTGGGATAGCACTTGAAGAGAAGTGGGGAAATTTGCCTGATGTCAGAGATCTCAAACTTTAGAGGAAACTTTTCAAAAACAATGTTTCTGCATTCTTTCGATGATATATGAAAAAATTGTAATGGAAATTTGCTTTAAGCAAAGCCAGATAAGCCTTCTGCTTGAGGATCACCTTGGAAGGAGCCTGTCTCATCCTAGACTGGAATGAGATTTTTATTCCTGTGTTTTATTGTTTGGGGTATAAAAGTACAGCCCCATCTCCTCCATGTGCTTTTCTTTTTCCTGCTTCTGTGGTTTGGTCCTGAAGTAATTTTCCATTTTAACCAACCTTATTCACTATAGCCATTTCCTTTAATTGTCAGTTGAAGGGTGCTGGGATACTAAACAAAACAAAACAAAAACCTGTTTAAAAAAATTATTTTATAGAACTATTTGCTGACTTATTCTAGACACAGCATGATGTGTACTTCTGCAGGCGTTTTTTCCTCTTGTTGTTTAGTGATAACCAAATAAGCAATTTTGAGGAGACAGTCACAGACACCCAGTACTAAATGCATGACGCATTTTGGGAAGCTTGAAGACCATTTGTAACACCACTGAAGACATTTTCAATAGGTGGCACAATTTTGAAATGGAAATTGCTCTCGGTGTTGAATTTTAAAAGCAATTTTGTTTGAAAATTTTAGTGCAGTCTGCAAAGAAACATCAAATCATACAGCAAAGGGGGCTACCAGCCTTTGAAACTTAGTAGCAGGCTGGGGAGAGTTCTCATTCTTTTCTTTCTCCCTTCCTTCCTTCCTTTCTCTCTTTCTCTCATTGCATCCTTCCTTCCTTCCTTCCTTTCAGTATTTATGGAGTGACTAGTATGTGCAGTTCTACTTATAGGATACGATAGTGATCCAAACAGCCAAGGAGCTGCAATCCAATTACAGAACCAGATACTAATCAAATAATTACACAAATAAGTGTATAAGTTTAAAGAAGACAGACGCAGCAGAGCATCTGGCCAGGGATTTGACCTAGTCAAGAGATCGATGGCAGGCGTCGTTGCCCTTGAAACATCCAAGGACAAAGGTCAACTAGATGATTGGTTGCATATTTGAAGTCATAAGACTGGTTATAGTTAATGAATTTTCTTTCCACTGTGGTTTGAGACAGGCTCGACGACCCCATTGGGTTTCCAAGGCTGTGAATCTTTATGGAAGCAGACTACTCCATCTTTCTTCCACAGAACAGCTGGACATTAAACAAAACAAAACAAAAATGTATTTTTTTAAAAAAACATATTGTTTTATAGAGCTATTTGTTTACTTATTTTATACACAGCTTGATACTTACTTCTGCAGGCATTTATTTATTTATTTATTTATTTATTTGCTTAGTGATAACTAGATAAGCAATTTTTAGGAGGCAGTCACAGACATTTGGTTAGCAGACAAATGACCTAACCACTACACCACTAGAGATCCCTGGATGAAATTTCGTCCTCCAAGTAATAATTATGAATGTGACACTGTGGTAGGTATTCATGTGCTCTTAGCTGACCTGTGCATTAGTCTAATTGGGGAGGAAAAACACACATGCATGGGATGGTTCTGTAGAAGCCTCCATCCACAGAACTGAGAGCCAAAATGAGAAGTGAGGTAGAGACTGAGTAGGAATTCAAAGGAGAAGGTCAAGGCCTAAGGGGCTGGGAACTTCATGGATCAGGTTAAGAAGGGAAAAGGAAGGAAGGGAAGAGAGAAAGCATTCCAGGAAGAGACAACTGTATCAATGCCAGTATTGGCATAGATTGAAGGAGGATTCTGGTGCTTATGATCATAGTAGCTCAGTCCTTCAGGTTAGAAGTTGGTAGAGATATTGGATGGAGCCCATACCAGGTGGTGGGATGGGGGATGTCCACAGACACTAGCTGTATGGTACTCAGAAAGAGCACAGGACTTGGAGACCTCTGACCTGGTTTACATTCCTGATTACACCTTTTAGTACCTATAGCTCTGGAGCAATTCACTGAGATAGGTTTGAGCTTTTTCCCTCAGTCTTAAGATCTATAAATGCCAACTTAGAGGTGTGTGTCTGTATTGCTATTTGTTAATTAGACATAATGGGGTATTGCTACGTCAGTGACAGAATCCTTACCTTCCATAGGGGAGACCAGGGATCGATTCCCGGCCAATGCTCCTCATGTATGGCCAACGCCCATCTCTCAGTGGAAGCTTGAGTGTTGCTTTGATGCTGGACGAGCTTTAGTGAGGCTTCCAGACTAAGACAGAGTAGGAGGAAACGCCTGGTAATCTACGTCCAAAAAGTAATCAATGGAAACCTTATGGAGCACAGTAGTCTTATTCACGACTGATTACGGGGATACATAGGACTGGGCCACATTTTATTCCCTTGTGCTTGAGGGTGCCATGAGTTGGGGGTCCACCAAACAGCAGCTAACAACAGTTAGCTATATAAGTCACAAAAGTCCCAAAGATCTTAGTCGAGGCAGAAGCGTTACCTGAGGAGAAGCAAGAAGTAGAGCCAAACACTAGGGAATTTAGAATTTCAGGTGATAAGAATTTAAATAAAATTGTATTTCACACATCATACACTCTCTCTACTCTCTACCCACCCACCCCCATGCAGCACCAGCTTACTTTTAAATGAGCTGTTACTCATTACCATAGACTGTGAAATGCCTGTGATTCTAGTCAGCCCAAAGGCTTATTGAAAAGTCGGTGACTAGTTCAAATTTTCTTATTATCTACTATATTATTTTAAATTAATCCTAAAAAGAATGTAGAAGTCTCATTACTCTGTATACACCTGAACTGAAATGAGAAACAAAAATGTACATATAGTTTATAAGACCAACATCAACATCCACGAAACGAAGAATGAAAATTAGAAGTGTGTCTACTTGCATTGAATATTCTCGACAAATAGAAACAATCCATTGCTTAAGAGAAGTAGTTTGATGTCATAGGTCAAATATGAAAATGTGCTGTTTTTTCTGGTATTGTATTAAATGTGTAGATATAAATATTTACATATTTAAATATAAGGGTCAGTGTAAAAGAGGAAGACCCTCAGTGAGATGGGTTGACACAGTGGCTCCAACAATGGGTTCAAACACAGCGACAATTGTGACTATGGCTATGAGTCAAAATGGACTTGAAAGCACCTAACAAAAACAGCATTTAAATTATTAACCCTTTTGCAACTGTATGCCTTCCAAAGCTGTAACAAGCTCAGTTATAAGGTGAAGTAAGCAAGGTAGAAGGCTTTGCTTAAACAAATGATTCTTCTAAATGGACTATAAACTCACATGATTTCTTCACTTTTTATTGTTTGTGGGTGCACTGATCAGCCTACCTTACAAAAGGGAAAGGAAAGAAACACTCTGAAAAAGCCTCCTACTGTCTCTGAACTTGGGTTCCTCACCTACAAAACAAAAGCACCAGCAGCTGCCCACTACAGCAAGTAGGACCCCAAGCACTTCATACATCTCAGCTCACTCAGTCTTTCTGACTAAGAGGTGACAGATGAAGAACCAGATACAAATGAACTGGGCCACTTGGACACAGTTACATAACCACATAACCAGTAAGGACCAATGAGTGTCAGGTCTACCTCCTAGGATTCTTCTGCAGGCCAAGTTGACACAAATTAAAAAAGCACTCACAACTTCCTCTGGGGTTATACAAGAGTTTACCATTTCCACCTTTGATTCACGGCAGCCTCATGTTGTCACGGTAGAACTGTGCTCCGTGAGGTTCTCAATGGCTGATTATTTGGAAGCAGATAATGAGACTTTCTTCCAAGTTAACTCTGGGTAGGCTCAAACTTGCAACCTTTGGGTTAGCAGCTGAGATCATCAACCATTTGCACCACCCAAGGACTCCACAGGAAAGGAAAATGCCCCTGAACCTGAACTCACTCTGTGCTATACAATGTTTCTAACAAATGGTTATGTATTGCTCTTAATAAATGGAAAATCAAATAGCCAGAAAGTATTTCATAGGACATCTATTCTAGCTGGGATAGTAGGGGGAAATTATTTGTGGAAGCAATGTTTGAACTTAATTCTGAATTATGGGGAATGATTAATTTGATGAAGAGGATCTGCAAGGACTTTGGAATGCTGTATAAATGCTTAAGCTATATTATACTTGTAACCTAGAAAATATATCTGTTTTCATCTGGCTATGAAATATTTATCAAACATTTATCAAAATGGTCATATTTTTTATGGCAAAGGAATTTGTAATTCATCCTCATAAGTAAAACTTTCTCTGGTTTACAATGCCATAAAACTAGTAATTTAAAAATTATATATAATATAGATAGATAGACAGATATAGATGTACTAAAACCAAATCAAATTCACTGCCATCGAGTCAGATCCGACTCCTAGTGACCCCTGCTTGGATTTCCAAGGCAGTATTATTGCGGAAGTAGATTGCCCCACCTTCTTTCTGAGGAGTGACTGGTGGATTTGAACCACCAGCCTTCTGGGTAACAGTCAAATGCCTTAGGAACTATGCCATCAGAGCTCCTAGATATAGCTATGGAAACTCAAAAACCAAAAGCAATGAAGAAAAATGAAAATAATACAACCAAAAGTCTCTTAAAGTACCCTTGGACCAAAGGGAAAATTTAAGTTTCTAACAATAGAAACATTTAATACTGAGATATAGACCAAAGGAATGTATTTGGCTTTCTCACTTTCTCAATTTTTTGCTGAACTAATCCAACCAAAAGAAAATGGTTTAAAATGCGTAACACAGTGGAAAACTGAAGAGGAGTCTTATCTGCATGTCCCAAATGTTGAGGAGCTATAACTTTTAAACAATGCAATGAAAAATATAACGATGAGGAAAGAGGAGCATCAACCCCTGTCACTGCCTGACATATCAAGAAAGGATGCCATAGAAAACACACTTGCTTTTGGATTATCAATGGAGCAAGAAACAACCTGGTTAAAAAATTAAAAATAAAATAATAATAATAATAAGATCATGACGCTCATGTTGTTGTTATTATGTGCCGTCGACTCAGACCTGATTCATAGCGACCCCTTCTTGGGTTTCCAAGGCAGTATTACTACAGAAATAGATTGTCCCATCTTCCTTCCGAGGAGTGGCTGGTGGGTTTGAACTGCCAGCCTTCTGGTTAGCAGTCAAGTGCCTTTAGGCTCTACTCTACCAGAGCTTCTACATGACTCTCATACAGATATAAAAACAAACACATATTACAGATGGTACTTAACTCATTAGTGAGGAGGTGCCAAAGTGTCACAACCAGCTTAAGGAGTTATTATTAGAAAAGTATGCTGGCCAGAATTCATTTGCATGTATATAGACAAGAATTTATTTTGCATTGCTACCAGTCACAGAAGAGCTCTGGTGGCATAGTTCCTAAGGCATCTGACTGCTAACTTGAAGGCTGAAGGTTCAAACCCGCCAGCCACTCCTCGGAAGGAAGATTAGGCAATCTACTTCCTTAGAGACACTGCCTTGGAAACCTAAGGAGGGGTCGCTATGAGTTGGATCTGACTCCACGGCAGTGAGGTTTTTTTTTTTTTACTCACAACTTACATAGTTGTAAAATAGTACCCCCCTCAGAATCAGAATCATATGTCTTTCACATCAAAAGCTAGGTGGATGACCTGGAAGATGGTTCATAGACGCAGAACTGGTTGTAGTCACTGGTTATAGTGACTTCTGATTAATGAATGATCCATTAGAGTGGGAGATTTTTCTTATTCCTGGCCATTTAAAAGGTAATGATATATGTCAACTCAAGTAGAATGGTTGATATTTACATTACACCCTGAAGACAAGACCAAAGCCTACTGCAATTGGGCTCTTTATAGTATTTGTGTTTGAACACCAAGTTAGTTTCCATCCATTTTAATAATGTGCCCTAAATCATCAGACTACACAAGAAACTGAACAACATTCAGGCAAGACAAAGAAAGACGAAAGATTGACAAAGAAAATTTAGGGGTGATCTGAACAGACTTACCCTGTTCATATTGGGTTCAAAATTCTTTTGATGTGTATTTTGTCTCTATGTGTGAATTCTTAATAGTGATGGTCAACAATATTTGTTTCTGTCTAGGTACCTGGGCTGAATTTCTAGGCATTTTAATACTTGTAACAAAATTGCTCTAAAACTGAGCAAATAGATGTATATTTGTTATGCATCTGGGTATACAACTACTCAGAGAGTCAAAGTACCCTTGGCTATTTGCAGATATTCATGATTATATGTGTGCTGCTGTTGTTGTTGTTGTTGTTAGGTGCTGTCAAGTCATTTCCGATATAGTCCCTACATACAACCAACCAAAACACTGCCCAGTCCTGCACCATCCTCACAATTGTTGCCATTCTTGACCCCACTGCCATTGTCGCGGTTTCAATCCATCTCATTGAGGGTCCTCCCCCTTTTCGCTGACCCTCTCCTTTACTCAGCATGATATCCTTCTTTGGGGACTGGTTGCTTCTGACAACATGACCAAGTACAAGAGGCAAATCTGGTCATTCTCGCTTCTATGAAGCATTCATATTGTACTTCCTTCAAGACAGATTTCTTCATTCTTCTAGCAGTCCATGGTATATTCAATATGCTTCACCACATCACTAACAAGTCTTCTGCAGTCTTCCTTATTCAGTGTGCAGCTCCCATATGCACATGAGGCTATTGAAAATATCATGGTTTGGGGCTGACAGACCTTAGTGTCAAAGTGACATCTTTACTCTTTAACCCTTTAAAGAGTTAAAGAGTTGGGTTCATTACATTGGGCTCAGTTTTGCCCAATGCCATGTCATTTGATTTCTTGACTGCTGCTTCCATGGCTACTGATAGTGAATGCAAGTAAAATGAAATCCTTCACAACTTCAATCTTTTCTCTATTTACCATGATGTTGCTTAGTGGTCCAGCTGTGAGGATTTCTGTTTTCTTTATATTGAGGTGTAATCCACACTACAGACTACAGTCTTTGATCATCATAAGTGTTCCAGTCCTCTTCACTTTGAGCAAGGAAGGTTGTGTCATCTGCATGTTACAGGTTGTTAATGAGCCTTCCTCCAATCCTGCTGCTGTGTTCTTCTTCATATAGTCCACCTTCTCAGATTATTTGCCCAGCATACAGATTGAACAAGTGTGGTGAAAAGATACAACCCCAATGCACATTTTTCCTGATTTTAAGCCATGCAGCATTCTGGAATGGCTGATAGAGATAGATTAGAGAGAGAGAGAGAATTTAGATGGTGAAATTGTGTATATTTTGTATTTTCATATTTTTGCTTAACTGCGTCCTAAATTTTCTACAATGACATTGTAGAAGTTTGAATTGAGAATCAAATTTTTTATCTGAAAAATTTTGTAAAAGCCATTGAACAACTGAGATGATCCTTAGAAGTTTACATGTTGTTTTATCTGAATGTAGTATGTGACCCTGGGTGATGGTGATATAAATGAATAAGCACTAAACCACTAACCTGAAGGTTGAAGATTCAAACCCACCCGGAGGTGTTCAGAAGTAAGGCCTGGCAATTCTCTTCCTAAAAGTCCCAGTCTTGAATATTTGGTGGTGCATACTTCTGCTCCACACACACGGGGTTACCATGAATCAGAATCAACTTGATGGCAGCTAACAACACTATGTAGAAAGCCTTAGGCCAGATATTTCATTGGTGTAATACTCCTGAAAGAATTGTACAGCTTATAATGATAATAACTGATTATACCATGCTTGTATTCAGACAGTACAAGTTCTGCTTGCTCCACTTCAGTGAAACAATAGAAGGCATTTCTTAGGCAGATTTCATTGATTTCTTGTAGTTATTGAATCAATCATCACCATCAAGTGGAATTTATATGCTAGACTCTACTCTACATACTTCACAGGAATCTCATCAGTCCTCATTACCACCCTATAGGATGTGAATTAGCATTAATTCCATTTCATAGATGGGAAAAGTGAGCAGAGAGAGTTTAAGTACCTTGTTCATGTGGGTCACATAGCTAAGTAGTGCTGGAACCAGGATTTGATTCCAGATTCCTGACATCAGAGCCCAGTGTCTCAAATCTCAACCTCTCTCTTTTGCTGTTGTCAAACTACTTGGACCAAAAGGAGCACTGGAAATAACAAGAGCTGATGAAAAGGTCACACACCTACAGACAAATAGAAATGAGCAGACTTCTCCTCCCACTGCCCTAGAACTTGCATGGCTGAGCTTGATGTCTTAGTTATCCAGTGCAGCTATGACAGAAACATCACAAGTGGATGGTGTCAATAAACAGAAATTTATCCTCTCACAGTGTGTTGTTACTGCCGTTAGGTGTCATCAGGTTGGTTCCAACTCATAACAACCCTAC
>NW_006922287.1:850041-869745 GCF_000298275.1 Orycteropus afer afer
AGTACCACAATATATCTTAAAATAACTGCCAAACCACTGAGAAGCATGGCCCAGCCAAGTTGATACATATTCTGCAGGGACATATTTCAATCCATGACACTTGGCATGAGTACCTGGGAGTGTACTACATAAATCCTGCCCTGGAAGTTTGTTGTTGGGTCCTATTGATACATCTGTCCACTTGACACAGGATGTAAAGAATGCTTTCAGTCCTTGGACATAAACTTTATATGTAGAGGTGGAAGTGGGATAAAAGGTTCAAATCTACTTCCATTTGAGGATGGAGTCCCTACTCAGGAAACACTGGGATATTTGGCAATGGCCTGTCTCCACAACACCAAACCACCCTCCCCCTCTAGCTCCACTTGACTGCTCCAACTTGGATGCCATTTTCAGCTATTCCCACAACCGACTCAACCATGACCACCTTGTCTTTCTGTCATGCCTACCTTGTCATTTAGCAAAGATGGGGAAAGCTCACCATCTGTTCTCATGTATTTCCCACTCACATTTTTGAAGTGCTAATGAATGTTAGGAAAGCTATGAAGCCATGACAGTTGGACTGACTGTACATTCCCAGCTTTCAGCACCACTCAGTAGGAATTTTTATTTAATTCTGCATCATATCCCTTTCCCTCAGTGGCTAATATCACAAAGCTCCCCCCCCTCACTCCATCCTTCCAAGTCTATTCTTTCCTTCACACTCAGCATGACACCTGAATACTACTCTTTCTAGAAGACTGAACTGTCAACATTTGAGTTTCCTCCATTTCCATCCTAGCCATCACAGAACCTCTCTGGCCCTCCATCTCTAGGCAGTTTCATTCTTGCTCTCTGAAAATGCGTATCTCTCCTCCTTTCTTCAGTGATTCCCTATAGTGAAACTCTCCACCCCTCTTCCTCCTGCCTTTCCCTCTTTCATTCTTTATCCCTTTGCGCTTGCAATTTGATTCTTTCTTCTTTCTCCTTCTTTACTTGCACCATCTAATGGGCCATGATTTCCTATTTCTTAAGTCATCAAGGGTTACCAGTTTGCTAGCTTTCCATGTTTGAGCCTTTATTTAATATTTTACCTCTACATCTCCCATGAAAAGATGATTTCTTAGCATCCATTCATTCAGCAAATAGGTAGAGACATTCTTGGTATCAAGTCTTGTTCTAGTGAATAAAACATGTAAAAACACCTGTCTCATGGAGCTTACATTCTTGGGGAAATAGGCAATAAAATGGGATCGAATGGAATAAAAAGTGTAATATACCATATGTTATATCATGTAAGGGAAAGAGATTAAATGAGGACAGACAGATAGAATCAGGCGGTAGAGAGTGGAAATAATAGAGATGGAGGACAGAGAGGAATCTATTGAAAAAGGAAGCTTTCGAGTAAAGATGTGGAGGATGTGAGAGAGCTGGCTGGACCAACATCTGGAGCAATAGTCCCCCAGCTTGGGAGAAGTGCAAGTGTAAGAGTCTAGAGCTGAGTTGCACCTGGTTGTGTACAAAGAGCAGCAAGCAGGCATGAGGCTGGAATGGAGTGTGTGAAGGAGAGGCTGGTAGGAGAGGAGGTCAGAAAGATAGCAGAGATCTCATCCAATGGGGCCTATACAGGCCACAATACAGACCCACTTTAGCTATGAAGGTCTGTTTTAGTTAGACTACAGAATCGACCCAAGATTACAGTGATTTAATCAAAATAGCAGACTATTTTTCTTCTGCATACCACGCAGTTCAAGATTGATAATGGTCATCACGACCCAAGTTCTTTTTATGCTTCTGTTCTGCTTTCATTAGCCTGTGGCTCCATGCTCTAAATTACCACATAGTCACACAATGGATGCTGGAGTCACAGCCACTATGTCTGCGTTGCAGGCATTCTCAGAGCCCCTCCAAATGAAGTGCTTTTCACATTACTGCCCATACCTGTAGCATAGTGCCTAAGGCACTTGACTACTAACCAGAAAGCTGGTGGTTCAAATCCACCAGCCAGTCCTCAGAAGAAAGGTTGGACAATCTACTTTCATAGTGATACTGCCTCGGCAACCTAAGGAGGGGTCACTATGAGTTGGGTCCGACTCGATGACACACAATAACAACAAGAAATGTTGATTTTCAGTTAAACATGTCACCATCCCCAAAAATTAACAAAAGGAGAGGGATAAATAAAGGTTGAGTAGGCAGCCAGATGCCATAGATTTCTAAAATTTTGACAGCTTTTACCCAGACACTTTTATGGAGACACTGGATACATTTTAAAGAGGGATTCTGAATTTGGTGTATCTACAAAATAAATGAGTATGGCACCAAAATAAACAAATAAACCAGTTTTAGAAACGATTTCAATGTGATTTCTGCAGCAGGAAATCTTTACGAAACGTGGAGAGCTCTCTCCTTTGTGTGTGGGAATACTCCTGGAAACATGACTCCCAGAGATAATTATAAGCAGCCAGGCACTCAGGAGAGGTGTGGGTCTGTCCCACCAATTATGGGAAAAATATTAATTATGGTAAATCATCCCACCAAATACGTGCTGCCTCCATATCCTCTGTGCCCTGGTGCCGCAGACCTCCAGAAGAGTTAGAAGTATTGTGCTGGAGCCTCATTTTGCTAACTCTGGATGTACTAACTCACATATATTTTTGGCAATATCACAAGGATATTCAAGGTCAAGGGAGAAAAAATCAATACATGATAGGAACCAGGCATTAATAAAATTTTAAAATGTCAAGGTAATATTAGAAGAAAGAATATATGTGGTATGTATTCAGAATAAATTCAGCTAGCAGATTGGGTAGGGAAAAGGAGGGAGACACATTCATAATTTTAAATTCTTCTTAAACAAGAAAAAAACACACTTATTTTCTAGGGTCTTTCTTCCTGCAATTGTCCACTGGGGTCATAAAATCCACTGAGGTTGTTTGCTGTTCCCATTTCCAGAGATGATTTCTCTATAAAACCATTCCAGACCCCGTAAGGTGGTTTTTGCAGACAAGAAGGTACGCCCTTCCCATGCAGGCAGAAGCTTTGCCTGTCTAAAAAGCAATAACCCAGAGTTATTCTCTGTGGGTGCTAAGTGAACATTAATTAATGATGAATGGAGGATACTTCTCCATCTGTTCAGCACTGATTCAAAATATACTGTTGTTACTTAATTGGATTATTTTTAGTCTTGTAGTTTCAGCTGGGTGAACACTAATGGTTGAAACCATGATGTACCCTAGCAAATCATAACTCTCATTTTGAGTTCCTTGTCTGGAGGGCTGGCTAATTATTGAATGATAAGTACATCCAAATAGCAATGAAAGGCCTTTTCAAATATTTGGTTTCCTTAAAGTGATAAAGCATTTCCTCTTCAGTAGAACACCTCAAGCCGTGGGTAACAAGTGACAGCCTGGAGGACTGGGAACTGGTAGAAGAAAAGGAAAATAGTTTTAAAAAAATAATAAAATGAAAAGAAAACAAATGAAATTTCCATACCTGATAACTAACTCAACCTTGACTTTTGGGGCATGAACCTCCAGCAATGTCTCACCTGTATCAAGGTCAACCCCTTGTGCTACCCCTCTGGAGATATGTACACACAAATGCAACTTCAATTCACTCCTGTATTAATATTTTTTTCCCCAAAACTTTCAAATTAGAATTAAGAATAAGAAATAAAGATATTTACTTAGGTATGCCAGGGCACCTGTGGTGCAAGTTAAGTTTTGTTTTTGTTTTAATTTTATTTTTAGTTCATAGATTGCATATGAGAATGATTGTTTGATAGCCCAAAATTCTTAATTTGCTCTGATGAAGTCCTTTATTAAGGATGTGATTTTTTTCTAGTCGGCTTTCAGCTATTCCAACCATCTCAGCTATATAACCCTCTCTGACTTTTAAAAGACAATTAAAATAACACTTCTAGGAGAAGGTGTCATGCCTAGATTAGCAGAGTGGGTGACAAAGCCTGATGTCTTGTGTTGAGATCCCAATTCCACATGTGCCAGAGATGTGACCTTAGCCGGGTTGTTTAACCTCTTCAACCCCGGTTCTCCTTTACAAGAACAATGAACATTTTCATAAAACCTGTATCTGCCTTCGTCAGGTTCTCTAGCATAAAAACCAGTAATATATATTTATAGAGAGAGAGAGTTTTACTTCAAGGTATTAGCTCATATGATTGTAGGGACTGGCAAATCCAAAATCCATAAGTCAGACAGCAGAGTGTAGACTTCTGCAGGCTTGAGTACCAAGATGTATAGGTCCAGGGGCAAGAAGACTGCATAGTGGAGAGAGAGAGGGAGTTAGGCTGAAATATCTATTTATTCTCTGAAGGCAGAATGTGCCCTAAGGAACTCCCTTTTCAATTAATTGATTGATTGCATTATATCACATCACATTACAGAACAGCAACTAATCTAGTATTTGGCTAAACCATTAGGACCATAGCCAAGCCAAGGTGATGCATCATATTAACCATCACACCATCATAAAATCACAATCAACAAGTCATGTAAGGTGCTTAGTGCTTGACACTTCCTGTGCTTTCTATAAATTTATATTCTTAGTACTATATAGAAGTGGCCAATGATGCCACTTCTATATAGTATATAGTATATAGTATGAGAAGCCTGGCTTCCTGCCCCTTCTGAAGGGCCAGTTGCACATGGACACTATGATGTGGATCTGATTCAGTTCACCTAACGAAGGCAGACTTGACCATGGAGAAAACCATGTGGAAGGACAGTCAATCAAGAGACCAACCAGAGAGCCCCACCAGGTGGCCTAAAGCAAATTCTTTGTTTAAAAAGGATGATGAAAACTAGGAATGTCCTCTACAGGGAGAAGAATGAAATATCAAGAGAATCTCAGTGTCTGAGGCAGAAGAGGAAAGACACAAAAAGAAAAGTCAATAAATAGAAGTTGTCCTACTTTCTTTGTGCTGCTATAACAGAACTATCACAGTGGGTGGCTTTATTTCCTCTCAGTTTTGGAGGCCTGAAGTCCATATTCAGAGTGGGGCTCTTGTGGGAGGTCCTTCTTAGTCGAGCTTAGCTTCTGGAAGCCAGCAAACCACCGAGTTCCTGGGCCTGTAGATTCATCTGTCTCTGCCATCCCCAATAGCATCTGTCTTCTCCAGTTTGTGCACCTTTGTCTCCATGTCTGTATCATTGTTGTTGTTGCCCTTGAGTCAGTTCTGACTCACAGTGACCCTATGTGTACAGAGTAGAACTGGTGCATAGAGTATTCATGGCTGTGATTTTCAGAAACAGATGCCTAGGCCTGTCATTTCAGATGCCTCTGGGTGAGTTCGAACCACCAACATCTTGGCTAGTAGTTGAGCACTTAACCATTTGCACACCATTCAGGAACTCCTCCATAGGAATCATGTCTAGGAATCCAACACATACTTTTGAAGGACACAATTCAATCCATAACAATCCACCCTTTGGCCTCCCCAAATTCATGTTCTACCCACGTGTAAAAGCACATTTACCCCATCATAGAAAGCATGAGAAAACAGAATGTATAAATCAGCAGAAGCATGAAGCAAGGGGAGAGAGTCAGTCGGTAGTGGAGGAACTCATAGGAGCAGGCACAGGAGAGGCACAGGCAGGGAGAACGTGAGTCAGTAAGACAAGCTAACGAGTACAGAGCAAGAACATGTGCTTGCTAAGGGAGCCACAAAATGCCCTGGTCCCTTCAGATGGGTACCTGCACCTTTTCTCTCCAGCAGGGCCCTCCTCTCTGGACCCAGGTAAGAGCAGACAGAGAAATTTTGGCAGCAGTTGCTCAAATTGCTCAGAAACCAACTCAACTTCTACAAGGTGCCAGGGTGGGAGCATCCATTTTATCTCAGTCCTCAGTGCCCTGGTTTTCCACACAAGCAGTGAAGCTCAAGAGATCATGCCACTCAGTGTTGATATGCAGCTCCCTGCTTTACCAGCCATGCTGATTCTGCCAGAGTCAGCAGGAAAAACCACTGTTTGTGGTTTCCCAAAATTATCTGGGAAATGCAGACTCAAGTTACTCTTTTATTTATAGTTCAAAGCCTCCCCCCATCATTTTCTTATTCTTTGCTTCTTCAGACATTTTTCTGACTTCCCCTATGGTGTACTAAAAAAGCCACCTGGACACCAGCTTCGGAATGGTATAGCATGATTTGTGTCTTAAAACTCTGGCTAATGTTTGGAGAAAACACAGTCAGAAGATGAGTTTAGAAGTAGGAAGACCAGCTAGGAATCTGCTGCAGTTACCCAAGCAATAGAAATCAATGGCTTTGATCACAGGGGAAGGGATGGGTTGTAAAGAATGGAATGCTGAATATATTTATGACATAATTGTCAGGATTTGCTACTGGATGAAACTTAAAGTAGGTATTAGCTACCAATTGCTACACAAAAATGATCACAGTGACTTAAAACAAATCCCATTTTATACATCCCAGTCTCCGTGTGTCAGAAGTCCAGGGATGACTTATCTGTCGTCAGTTCAGGATCTCAGAGGATGTTGAGTAGGCTAAAATCACACGTAAAAGCTCAACAAGGGAAAGACTTGCTCTGGTGGTGCAGTGGATAAGGCATTTGGCTGCTAACCAGAAGGTTAGTGGTTCAAGCTACCAGCTGCTCTGCAGAAAGAAGGTTGGTCAATTTACTTCTGTAAAGATTTACAGTCTTTGGAACTCAATGGGGGTCACTATGAGTCAGAATCAGCTCGATGGCAGTGAGTTTATTTTTGGTTTTGTTTCTAGTGAGCCTATGCACAGCAGAATAAACCACCACCCGGTCCTGAGCCATCCTCACAATTGTTGCTGTTTGAACCCTCTGTTGCTGCCATTGTGTCAATCCGTCTTGTTGAGGATCTTGCTCTTTTTCACTGACTCTCTCTATTTTACCAAGCATGATAACCTTGTCCAGGGAACTGTCCATCCTGATAACATGTCCAAAGTATGGAAGATGAAGTTGCATCAACCTTGCTTCTAAGGAGTATTCTGGCTATACTTCTTCCAAAACAGATTTCTTCATTCTTCTGGCAGTCCATAAAAAAAAAAAAAAAAAAAAAAAAAAAAAAACTCATTGCTGTCAAGTCAGATCCACCTCATAGTGACCCCTCCTTGGGTTTCCAAGGCAGTTATCACTACTGAAGTAGATTGTCCAACCTTCCTTCCAAGGAGTGGTTGGTGGGTTTGAACTGCCAGACTTCTGGTTAGCAGTCAAATACCTTAGGCACTATGCCACCATAGTATATTCAATATTTTTTTGCCAATTCATAATTCAAATGTATCAATTCTTCTTTGGTCTTCCTTATTCATTCATGTTCGGCTTTCACATGTATATGAGGCTACTGAAAAGATCATGGCTTGTGGCTTTTTAACACTTTAAAGAGCTATTTTGCAGCAGATTTGCCCAACACAATATGTCCTTTCATTTCTTGGTCACTGCTTCCACAGATGTTGATTGTGGATCCAAGTAAAAGGAAACACTTGACAACTTCAATCTTTTCTCTATTTATCATTATGTTGCTTACTGGTCAGTTGTGAGGGTTTTTGTTTTCTTTTTGTTAAAGTGTAATCCATGCTGAAGACTGTAGTCTTTGATCTTCATCAGTAAGTGTTTCAAGTGCTCTTCACTTGCAGCAAGCAAGGTTGTGTCATCTGCATGTCACAGGTTGTCAGTGAGTCTCCTCCAACCCTGATGCCATGTTCTTCTTTATGTAGTGTCATAGCATAACATAATCACAGAAGTTATATCACATCAACTGTGCCATATTTTATAATTAGAAGAAGATCATAGTTCCCAACTACACTCAAGGGGAAGGGATTTTATAAGGGTGTAAATACTAAAGAGCGGGAATCACAGACATTTCCCTATGGTATGTCCACCCAGAGGTAAGAGAAAGAGACAAGTTCTCAATAGTTCCAGAGCACTTGATAGTTCCAGAGTTTTGCTAAAACAACTAGAATTGAGGGATCATTTACTAAAATAGAGAAGAAGTTTAACATGGTATTGGGAATCAAGAGTTGGGTTTTAGACATGCTACATTTGAAATGTTGACCAGACATCCTAGTGAAGAGGTCAATGTAGACATGTACAGATTATGAGTGACATGGAAAGACAACATAGCTGCCCAGGCAGAATCCAAAATGTGGCATTTGCCTGGGTGAATTAATCATATTGAAGGCCCTTTCCTTCCATTTGTGAAGTTCTGAAACGTGATTAGGTCAATATTTCATTGCTGATCAGACCAGAGCTACAGAATTTTAAGAAACTGAAATACTCAGGAGAACATATTAATTCACTGTCTTGGTTCTCTAGTGCTGCTATAACAGAAATACAGGTGGATGTCTTTAAAAAATGGGAATTTATTCTCTTACAGTTTAGGAGGCTAGAAGTCCAAAATCAGAGTGCTGGCTCTAGGGGATGGGTGAAGGCCCCTCCATCTTGGGCTTCAGCCACGCCTCTTACTCTAGGCTCACTGAAGCTGGAGGCATCTCCTAACTCATGTTGGTCCTGGCAGCTGAGGCTGATGAACCCAAGGTCAGCAGGTAAAATGGCACAATCCCAAGGTCAGCAGGCAACACAGCAAGCCACTGGCTCAAATCCAGGAATTGGAGATGAAGACTCAAATACAGGATCCAAATATACCAAAAAGCTAGAGGTCTATCCCAAAGCTTCTCCACACATACAGGAGGCAGGTCACACCCCAAAGATAACTCCCCTTCAACTGGTTTAACGGCTCACAGCAGATTCCACCATGGAGGTAATTATAAATTCATCATGAGGAATAATTATATCCAGTTGACAAGCCACACAAAACCATGGCCCACCCCAGTTGACACACAACCTTAACTACCATGGTCACTGTGGTCAGTTTTACTGTAAATCATGCTGGATGTTCATACTAATGAGGTTAGCACCTTGCCCCATTCAGAGCTATGGTGGGTCTGCTGAAGTTTTAATTAATAACTTGAATTTTTCTATGACTATATGATTGATCACCTTCCTACTGGCTGACACATTCTTTCCTTAACTCAGAAACGTTCAGTCTTCCCCTTTTCTTCTTCCCTACCACTCTTGAGATATGGCTCACTCCCATAAGAAACTGTGGCTCATTAAGGCAATAATTCCCAGGAGAATGTGGTGGCTTTCTATTAGAAGGATGGAAAGGATGAGAAGCTTGAAAAAGCTCCACACCTCCAGATAATTGTGAAATGTATCCCAGGTAGGACTATTCTTAAGGATCCCTGCTTTAGTTATTTTTAAAGGGATGCTTCTCTGAAACATTAGAAATTATTTTCATAAGTCTCCAAGAATCATTTATTTCCTTATTTTCCAGTTCCTTAAATAACTGCATACTGCCACTACACTAGAAGGCAGGTATAATTTCCTGTTTTACAGATGAAAAATCAAAGCTGAGAGGAGTTAAATGACTTCTCTAAGCCCTGAACCTTGAAAGGATCAGGGAAATTGAGATCCAAGTGTAGAAAAACCTAATGGTCATGTTCTTTCTTAAGTATCTACATGTTAAAAGGCATGCTTCATCAGGGCTGAGTTGGGTCAGGAAGGTTAGATGAGGGAAGGACATTTGGAAGAGACTAACTGCAGGGAGCAACAAAAACTTAATTAAATCATCCCAGAGAACAAGAGGTCATCATTCGTGCAATGTAAGTTTCAATAAGTGAAATAAACAGATCAATGTATCTCCAAATGACTATTTTCTCCTGAAATCACTAGTGATTCTTCAAAATCCAACTCAAGTGACTCTTGAACCAGGAAGTCTTTACTGAACCCGCTGCACTCAGTAGTCCTCTTCCAGTGCACACAGAGCTCTTCTAGTTTAGTACTTATGATATTTATGACAATTTTTTCCCTTCCGAGATATCCCCCTCACCAGTCTATGTGCTTCTTGAAGGTGGCTGCTGCATCTCAGCTGTGTACCTTCAGCACAGTGCACTCTCATTCTAAAGGATGCCAAAGAACATTTGTTGCATGAGTGACTGAATGAGTAAACAGATGTTTTATGACCTATCGCTGCTGCTATATGGAGCTCTGGTGGTGTAGTGGATAACTTGACTGCTAACTGGAAGGTCAGTGGTTCAAACCCACCAGCTGCTCCCTGGAAGCAAGACTGGGTGATCTACTTCCATAAAGATTTACAGCATTGGAAACCCAATGAGGTTGCTATGAGTCGGAAATGACTCGATGGCAGTGAGTTTGTTTTTTTGGTTTACTGCTGCTGTTAGTAATTACAATAATAAACACTGGAGACTGAATTCTCTGGGATGGGATTTTCTTCTATTCTGCTAAATCAAACAGTAAACAAGATAAAATAGAAATTCCAATTCTCCTTCTAGAATATATATAAAAAGTTAAATACACAATAATGGCTACTATTTCTGGACTAAATGTACACTTTGTGCTAGACCCTGTGCTATCCTCTCTGTACTCAGACTATCAGTTTTAATGCTTAAAAAATGCAAAGAGGTGAGTATTGTTATCCCCATTTCCATATGTAGTGACTGATACGTAGACTAAATATCTTGCAAAGATTCCATCTTACCACGTTGCTTGCCAAGATTTAAGTCCAGCTTCTTATTCTAAAGCTCATGCTATTCATCACGACTCTATAATGCCTTTTGAAATGTTGCTAAATAAATCAAGGTCTGCAGAAATTCAATGTGGAAGAGAAAAATAAAACAGACCCAAAAGCTTATTGTTTTTCTTTATTTTCCACGACTATCTGTTCAGTGCTTGAGGGTGTGTATACCTTTAATAGCTATTTTATTGGGGACATTTAAAATGAGTCTCTGGAGAAACTCCTTTATCACTGCAGCACTGAGGTTGGCACTAGTTCCAGCTTGTCTGATGAAGCTGTTGCATCTGAGAGTTCTTTGCATTTAAAGTGTGTGTGTGCTTCACACTCTGTCCAACAATTCTGGTGGTAACATATGGTTAGCTTTGTTAATTGGGCTTTTATGCTGTGTCTGCAAAGCTTCTTTTAATTTATATTCAAATGTTTGTTATCCTCTGGCAGTTGGTTTTGTGATGTCTGTGTTTGTTTTGTGACCCATGACTATAGCATGTTTTTCAAGCTGCGTCCTGGCAGATGACTTGCAGTGGTCCACCATGTGCTGGCTCCTTACTACAGCCTAATTCCTGCTCTATCCCTTTAACCAGCCAGCACATCTCACACTGGGAGAGGGTAGGGGGAGAGGAGGGTCATTGTTTTGTCTATTTTAGACAACAACACTGATCAGAAGGTAAAGTTGTTGTTGTTATGTGCCATGGAGTCAGACCTGACTCATAGCGACCCCTCCTTGGGTTTCCGAGGCAGTATCACTACAGAAGTAGATTGCCCAACCTTCCTTCTGAGGAATGGCTGGTGGGTTATAGGTGGTGGGTTATAGGAAGGTTATAGAAGGTTATGGATTGTATGAAACCAGCTTGTTTATCAAAGAGAGAATGCTGGATGTTCCACGCACCATCAAATATTTACAAAATCTAACCCTGTGCCAGGCATTGTGTGTGTCTCAGGCTCATGACATATAGTAAAAGAAGACAGACTAACAAAGCCCTGAAGAGTGGTATTGACTCCAAACTCCTGAATTGGAGCATCTCATTCAAATCCCAGTTCTACTACTCATCAGCTGTGTGGCCTTGAATGGAGGCTCAGGTCTCTTGTTGTACAATGTGGATGATGATAATCTGTTTCATAGGGTTGGTTGAAGGATTAAAGGGTGAATATCTCCAAAGTGCTAAGAATAGTGCATGGGACAAAGCAACACTCAGTAAAGTTAATTATTTTTATAGTAAGGGGCTCTGGTGGTGTAGTGAATAAGGCATTTGGCTGCTAACCAAAATGTTGGTGGTTCAAACCCAGCAGCTGCTCTACTGAAGAAAGATGAGGCAGTCTGCTTCTGTAAAGACTTATAGCCTTGGAAAGTCAATGGGGTTCACTGTAAGTCAGAGTCAACTTGATGAAAGTGAATTGGGTTTGGTTTTGGTGTTATTATTATTAATTTACATAATTGTTAATAAATAGAAGGACCTTGTTAGCACAAGGGGTTCAGCAGAGCAGAAATGAAGTATTCCCTATATGCCAAACTGTGCTCTGCAGCACAGTAATAAATTTAAAAGAAACACATTTTGTAGTTAAACAGGTCTGGGGAATGCTGAGTTAAACAGCTGTGCACATCATAGGCCTGTGCTGGGCTTATATGCATTGTGAGTCTTTAAGACAAAAAAGACGATGGAGCTCCCACCCTTACTGAACACAGGGCCTTTCTCTAGATGTGCATCTTAAGGTACTAGTGTCCACAGGAAATCCTTTGGAGAGTTCTGATCTGGGTAAAAGTCATGTACTATAAGCAATTAGAGGGAAGTTAAAGTTAAGGATGAAAACCATGTTCCTAGCATTTACTGACCATGCAAAGGCATTCAACAGTGTGGATCATAACAAATTACGGATAATATTGGGAAGAATGGGAATTCTGGAACACTTAATTGTGCTCATGAGGAACCTGTACACAGACCAAGAGATAGTTGTTTGAACAGAACAAGGGGACAATTCATAGTTTACAATCAGGAAAGTTGTGTATCAGGTTTGTATCCTTTCACCATACTTATTCAATCTGTATGCTGAGCAAATTAATCCAAGAAACTAGACTATATGAAGAAGGACATTGTATCAGTATTGGAGGAAGACTTATTAACAACCTGTAATGTAGAGATGACACAACTTTGCTTGTTGAAAGTAAACAGGACTTCAAGCACTTACTTATGAAGATCAAAGACTACAGCCTTCAGTATGTATTACACCTCAACATAAAGAAAAGTCCCCACAACTAGACCAATAAGCAACATCATGATAAGTGGAAAAAAGATTGAAGTTGTCAAGATTTTCATTTTGCTTGGATCCATAATCAATGTCCGTGGAAGCAGCAGTCAAGAATGCAATGGATGTATTGCATTGAGAAAATGTGCTGCAAAAACCCACCACACCAAACCCACTGCCAACAACTTGATTCCGACTCATAGCAAACCTACAGGACAGACTGCCCCCTAGGGTTTCCTGCTTCTTTAGAGAAGCAGACTGCCTCATCTTTTCCCCACAGAGCAGCTGGTGAATTTGAAATACTGCTCTTCTGGTTAGCAACCAACTGCCTTAGGTGTTAAAGAGCAAAGGTGTCACTTTCAAGACTAATTTGTGCCCACCCCAGCCATAGTATTTTCAATCACCTCATATGCATGGGAAAGGTCGACAATGAATGAGAAAGACCAAAGAAGAATTTATGCATTTGAATTATGGTGTTGCTGACAAATATTAAAAATACCATAAACTGCCAGAAGAACAAACAAATCTGTCTTGGATGAAGTACAGCCAGTAATGCTTCTTAGAAGCGCAGATGGTGAGAGTTTGCCTCTTGTATGTTGGTCATATTGTCAGGAGAGACCAGTCGCTGGAGAAGGATATCATGCCTGGTAAAGTAGAAGGTTAAAGAAAAAAGGAAGATCCTTAAGGAGATGGATTGACACAATGGCTGCACCGATGGGCTCAACAATGAGCACAATAGCAACGATTGTGAGGATGGTGCAGGAACAGGTAGTGTTTCATCCTATTGAACATTGGGGTCATGATGAGTCAGACCTGACTCAATGGCACCTTACAACAACAAACATTTAAGGTTGACTTCTGAGACATCAATTAGGTAACACACACAAACACAGTTCAACACAATTCTTGTGTTAACATCAGAGAACAGACACAATAGCATTTTTTAACCTTTTCTGCCTTTTCTTGGAAGAAATAAAGCCAACAAACGTAGCTTCATACTGATTCATACAGGCAATCACACAATTTAGATTCATAGCTACGAATGCTGTTAAGGGTAGTTTAGGAGCTACAGTTAAGCTCAGGGACAGGAAGGAAAAACTCTCAAAACAGTGATACCTAAAATATCAAGAGTAAATAAGAGCCAGCAAGGTGATGGAGTGTGAGAGGAAGAGTGTTAACAGAAGAGAAAAGCTTGAGGAGAGAAAGAGTATAGTTTCTTGTGATTGTAGTACAGAATTCAAACAGGCAAAATGATGAGAGAGAATGTTATGAATTGAATTGTGTCCCTCAGAAAGATATGTTGAAGTCCTAACCCCTGGTACCTATCAACATGAACTTGTGTAGAAATGAGGTCCTTGAAGTTGTTATCAGTTAAATCAACATGAGGTCATATTGGAGTACAATGGGCCCTAAACTAATCTGACTTGTCTATTTATAAAATGAGTAGAGCCATAAAAGGAAGACAGTCACATGAAAAAGAAGTAGATATTGGAGCTTTGCTGTCACAAGCCAAGGAATTCCTGGGGCTACCAAACTCTAGAGAGACAAGAAAGGATCTTCCTCTAGAACCTTCACAATAAAAACAAACTCACACCATCTACTCAATTCTGACTCATAGCAACCCCCATTGAGTTTCCAAGGCTATAAAACTTTATGGAAGCAGACTGCCTCATCTTTCTTCCATGGAGTGGCTGGTGGCTTCTACCCATCAACCTTTTGGTTATTAGCCAAACACCTTAACCACTACACCACTGGAGCACCTTCTAGAGCCTTCAGAGAGATCAAATATTCTGAATTCAGACTTCTAGCTCCAGAATTGTGAGTAGTAAGTTTTTGTTGCTTTAAATCATACAATTCGTGGTACTTTATTCCAGCAGCCCTAGGATGAGATGGAGAGGTAAGCCAAGGGTAAATTTACAAGGCAGATTATGTGAGTCTGAGGCCAGAGTCCTAGTAGCCTCCAGGAAAATCTTTAACCAGAAACCTTTTAGTGTCAGCAATACTAACAAGACTTTTGGAATTCTAAACACTCCTTAGGGCCTTTATCTGCCCTCCAGTCTCAGCAGGTATCAGGAACTTCCTCCAGACTCAGCACGCATCACAAAAGCCATCCGGATTCAGCACGTATCGGAGATCTGCTCGGCTCCTGAAAGTCTTCCACATACCTGAGCCTTGCATCCTCCCTAGATAATATTTCCCTAAGTGGACTTTGAAGCCGGGGGGTTTCTATACCTCCTAAATCCCTTAGCAACAACGAATCATCTGTACCCTCTCACCCTGGTGCTGCTCCACCCCATATTTTTCCATAAATTTGTGAAAATACCGGGGCATGGGGTCTTTTGCTCAAGCCACTGATTTGGTAAGAGCAAGGACCCTAACTTAAGTTAGCTAATAAACTTTCCTATTGCTTTTGCATTGTCGTGTGTTGGCATATTCCTCGCCCCGAGCAACTCCTTCATAACCTGGGCACAACAATTAAAGGTCTTATAATTTCTCCTGAGGATTATGTGGAACTACTGAAGTGTCCTAAACACAGTAGGAATGTAAGCAATTTGCCCTTTAGAAAGATAACTCCAGGAACTGCCAGGAAAATCAGTTTGGCTATGTCAGTAAAGAAGACAAGAGATTATGGGAGCCTGACTTGGAGACACATGAAGTGGAGAGAGGTGAAAGAACTCCAGGAAATAAAATTTGTGATTGGTTTAATGAGGAGGATGAAGAAGAAGGATTTGTAATGACTCTCAGCTTCTTTTGTTGTTAGGTGCTATCAAGTCATTTTCAACTCATAGCGACCTTATGTGTAGCAGAATGGAACGCCACCTGGACCTGAGCCACCTCCAAGATTCCTGCTATACCTGAACCCATCACCACTGCCACTGTGTCAATCCATCTCGTTAAGGGCTTTTGCCTCTTTCGTTGACCCTCCACCTTACCAAGCATGGCATCCTTCTCCAGGGCATGGTCTCTTCTGGTAACATGATTGAAGTATATGAGACGAAGTCTGGCCATTCCCACTTCCAAGGAGCATTCCTGCTGAACTTCCTCCAGGAAAGATTTGTCAGTTTGTTTAGCAGTCCATGGTACTTACAGCATTCTTCGCCAACACTACAGCTCAAAAGCATCAATTCTTCTTTGTTGTTGTTGTTGTTATGTGCCATTGAGTCGGACCCGACTCATAGCGACACCTCCTTGGGTTTCCAAGGCAGTATCGCTACGGAAGTAGATTGCCCATCTTCCTTCCGAGGAGTGGTTGGTGGGTTTGAACCACCAGCCTTCTGGTTAGCAGTCAAGTGCCTTAGCCACTATGCTACCAGAGCTCCCTCAATTCTTCTTTAGTCCTCCTTATTCATTGTCCAGCTCTCACATGCATATGAGGCAAGTGAAAATGCCATGGCTTGTGTCAGGTGCACCTTAGGCCTCAAGAAGACATATTTGCTCTTCAGCACTTGAAAGAGGTCCTTCTTAGCCGATTTTCCCAGTGCTATGCGTTGTCTGAATGTCCTGACTGCTGTTTCCATTGGCATCTATTGTAGAACCAAGTAATGTGAAGTCTTTGACAATTTCAATCTTTTCTCCATTTATTGTAATGCTGCTTATAGGTCCAGTTGTGAGGATTTTTGTTTGCTTTATGCTAAGATGTAATCCATACTGCAGAGTGTATTCTTCAATCTTCATCAGTAAGTACTTCAAGTCATCCTCATTTACAGCAAGCAAAGCTGTGTCATCAGTGTATCACAGGTTGTTAATGGTTCTTCCCCCAATCCTGAGGCCACATTCTTCTTCAAACACTCCAGCTTCTCAGATTATTTGCTCAGCACACAGATTGAATAAGTATGATGAAAGAATACAACCCTGACACACTCCCTTCTTGATTTTAAACCAAGTAGTGTTCCCTTTCTCTGTTTGAACGACAGCCTCCTCATCCAGGTACAGGTTCCTCATGAGTACAATTAAGTGTTCTGGAATTCCCATTCTTCTCAATGTTATCCACAATATGTTATGATCCACACAATCAAATGCTTTTTCATAGTCAATAAAACACAAGTAAACAACTTTCTGGTATGCTTTGCTTTGAGCCAAGATCCATCTGACATCAGCAATGATATCCCTTGTTCCACATCCTCTTCTGAATCAAGCTTGCATTTCTGGAAGTTCTCTGTCATATACTGCTGCAACCATTTTTGAATTATCTTCAGTAAGATTTCACTTGCATGCGATATTAATGATATTGTTCAATAATTTCCACATTCTGTGGGATCACCTTTCTTTGGAATGGGTACAAATATAGATCTCTTTGAGTCAGTTGGCCAGGTAGCTGTCTTTTAAATCTCTTGGCATAACCTAGTGAGTACCTCCAACAAGGCATCCGTTTGTCAAAACATCTCAATGGGTATTCCGTCAATTCCTGGAGCCTTGTTCTTTGTCAATTTTGACGTCTTCCTTCAATACCACTGGTTCTTGAACATATGCCACCTCACTGTCTTTGGTACAGTGACTCTGTGTATTCATTCCATCTTTTTTTGATGCTGCCTGCATCATTCAATATTTTGCCCATAGAATCTTTCAATATTGCAACTTGAGACTTAAATTTTTTCCTCAGTTCTTTCAACTTGAAAAATGCTGAGTGTGTTCTTCCCTTTTGTTTTTCTAACTTCAGGTCTTTGCACATTTCATTATAGTAATTGGTTTTGTCTGCCCGAACTGCTTTTTGAAATCTTCTGTTCAGCTCTTTTATCTTGTCATTTCTTCCATATGCTTTATCTACTCTTCACTCAAGGGCAAGTTTCACAGTCTCTTCTGACATCCATTTTGGTCTTTTCTTCCTTTCATGTCTTTTTAATTACCTTTTGCTTTCTTCATGGATGATGCTCTTGATGTCATCCCACAATTCTTCTGGTTTTTGGTCACTGGTGTTAAATGCATGAAATCTATTCTTTAGATGGTCTGTAAATTCAGGAGGGATATATTCAAGGTGATATTTTGGCTTTCATGGACTTGTTTTAATTGTCTTCAACTTCAAGTTGAAGTTGCATATGAGCAGTTGATGGTCTGTTCCACTATCAGCTCCTGGCCTGGTTTTGGCTGAAGATATTGAACTTTTCCATCACCTCTTGCCACAGATGTAGTCAGTCTTATTCCCGTGTACTCCTCTGGTGAAGTCCATGTGTATAGCTGCCATTTGTGTTGTTGAAAGAAGCTATTTACAATGAATAAGTCGTTGGTCTTGCAAAATTCTATCATGTGATCTCCAGCGTTATTTCTGTCACCAAGGCCAAATATTCCAACTACCGATGATTCTTCTTTGTTTACAACTTTTCCATTCCACTCACCAGTGATAAGCAGCACATCTTGATTGCATGTTCAGTCAATTTCAGACTGCATAAGTTGATAAAAATCTACAATTTCCTCATCTTTGGCTTTGGTGGTTGGTGCATAAATTTGAATAATAGTATTAACGGGTCTTCCTTGTAGGCATATAGTGATATCCTATCACTGACAGCATTGTACTTCTGGCCAGATCTTGAAATTGAAACATCCTTTGTGATGATGAATGACATGCCATTCCTCTTCAATTTGTCATTCCCAGCACAGTAGATCATATGGTTGTCGGATTCAAAATGCCCAAAACTCATCCATATCAGCTCATAATGCCTAGGATATCAATTTCTATGCATTCCATTTCATTTTGACAACTTCCAATTTCCCTACATTCATACTTCATACATTCCATGTTCTGATTATTAATGGATGCTTGCAGGTGTTTCTCCTCAATTTGAGTCATGCCACGTCAGCACATGGAGGTCCTGAAAGATGCACTTTATCCATATCATTAAGGTTGGCTCTACTCTGATGAGGCAGCTCTTTCCCAGTCTTATTTTGAGTATCTTCTGACCCAACCAGCTCATCTTCTTACACTGTGTTTGACAATGCTTCCAAGCTATTCATAAAGTTCCCCAATAATGTACCGGACAGGTTTTCTCTGATATTCATAAGGTTTTCCCTGGACAATTTTTGAGAAGTGGGTGGGCTCCTCCTTCTTCCTAGTGTGTCTTAGTCTATAAGCTGCATTGAAACCTGTGCACCATGTGCAACTCTTCTGGCATCTGAAACATCAATGGCATAGCCTCAAGCCTCACAGCAATGTACAAGCCCCACAGGATGACAAATTGACAGACAGGTTTGTCTCCCTTAGCTGATGGGAACCTCTGTGCCCTCCCCTTACCTGATTCCTACCTGGAATCTGCCACTTTGTGGTCCCTGGCCACTACCTCCCTTTCCTGGCTCTAGAGGGCTTGGGGCCTAGCTTTGCCTCCCATTCCTTTTATCTGGATATCCTGCTGCTCCAGAGGTCCCTGGCCTCTTTACTGTGGGTCATTCTCACTGATTTGGGGTACACAGAAGCAGGATAAAGGATGAGGATAATACATTTAAGTTGGAATACATGAAGTTTGAGATGTCTTCTCTGATGTCTACATAGAGATGTGCAATGGGCAGTTGGAGATGTGGATCTGGATCTCAACTATGAAACACTATACTGGAGACATTGACTTGAGTGGTGATATTCTGGAAAATACCATGGACTTCCAAAAGAATGAACAAATCTGTCCCAGAAGAAGTGCAGCCAAAATGCTCCTTAGAAGCAAGAATGGCCAGACTTCATCTCATCTATTTTGGTTATGTCATCAGAAGGAACCATTCCCTGGAGAAGGATGTCATGATTGATAAAGTATAGGGTAAGCAAAAAAAGGGAATACCCCCAATGAGATGGATTGACACGGTGGCAGCTACAATGGACTCAAGCATAACAAAGATTGTGAGGATGGTGCCAGGCAACATTTTGTTCTGTTGTACACAGGGTTGCTATGAGTTGGAGCCAATTCCACAGCACCT
>NW_006922287.1:870900-874401 GCF_000298275.1 Orycteropus afer afer
TTCCACCATGGAGGTGATTATACCATATCCAATCTTATCCTGGGGGATAAGCACATCCAGCTGTCAAAGCATTCAAAATCATGGTCCAGCCAAATCGACACAAAACCTTAACTAGCACCAACTTCACAATACCTAACAAAAACAACAACATTACAGAGTGAGTTGATTCAAAAGAAGACTGTATTGACAAAGAGGAGGTTCCAGAGCAATATTCTGAGGAATAAGCAACAAACAAAGGACCCCCAGGCATACTGAAAAGGCTTGGAAAAAACCAGAAGGAAAACTAGCTAAAAGAATTAAAGGAATATTCAATAGTCTCATGTGTTGTTAAGAAATCGGTATGATAAAGCCTGGGACAAGTACTAGTTACCATTGAGTTGATTCTGATGCATGTGTCAAAGTAGAAGCGTGTTTCATAGGGCCTTTAATGGCTGATTTTTTCAGAAGTAGATTGTCAAGCCTTTCTTCTGAGGTAACGCTGGGCAGACTTGAACCTCCAATCTTTTGGCTAGAAGCCAAATATGTTAATCATTTTCACCACCCACCTACTCCAACGCCTAGGACGGATCCTTTAAATGCTACACTAGTACAATCATTTCAGTAAGTTGGTAGCAACAGCAGACTGAATGCGCTGAAGACTGAATGAAGGTAAGTCGCAGGAAGAGGACATGCTCTTGAGAGGTTTGACACTGGAAGGAGGAAGAGTGATGCACTGGGGAGCGAGGTGAAGACACAGGTCACGAAAGGAGGAGTTCTCTTTTCTATCACTTTGTTTTAATGAGGGGAGAGATTTGGATGCTTAAATACCGATGAGAAGGAACCAGTAAGTAGAAAAAATATTTGGAAGAGTAGATCAAGTGAGACCTCTGAAGAGGCAAGAAGGGATGGGATATTGAGCTCAATAGTTCCTAGTTTTATACTCATACAAAAAAAAAAAAAAAAAAAATCATAGATATACATTCTAACCACTCCATGAGCCCTTTAAACCTGCTTTGTAATAATAGTCTATAGTGAACTGTGTGTGAGCAGGAACCATGTCTATTTTACTTATAAATATATCCATCATGATGTGGGGGATGAAGAAGAAGGACTCATGGATGAAAGGTGTTGTTAATATTGTTGTTATTTTTGTGTGTCATCGACTTGACTCAGAGTGATCCAAATGACCGTAGAATTACCCCAGAGGTTTCCTAGGCTGAAATCTTTACAGGAGGAGGTTTCTCGGCCTTTTCTCCCATGGAGAATCCCATGGAGAAACCCATGGTGGGTTTGCAATACCAACCTTTTGATTAGCAACAGATTGACCTGGGACAGGTAGGAGGAAAGGGACAGGGCTTTGTCCAGAACACTTCCTATATATTTGTCTCTATTGTTCATCATAATCCCACAAAGACAGTACTGTGTACTGTTTTACAGATGAGGGGAAAAAATGCCTCAAACACAAGTTTTCCCAAATTCACTCAGCTACAGAATAGTAGATCCAAGCTTTGAACCAGTCTGTTGGCCCCAAATGGTGAACAACGACAACAATATGCTATCTCCCAATATTCCCAGAACTCACAGCAGCCAAGAAAGGGGGTGAATAGAAAAAACAGATGGAAATTAGAAATGTCTTAGAGAAGAGGAAGTTATCCAGGTAGGATACTTCAAAGCCTAAAGTTATTTAAACATCTTTTCCTATGGTGTGCCAGATCATAATGGCCACCACAAGACTACACAAGACAATAGCCTTAAATATGGATTACAATATAATATAAAATCCTCACAACTGCACCAATAACCAATATTATGTTAAACAGAGAAAATAAGGAATTTGTCAAGGATTTCATTTCACCTGGATGCACAATCAACATTCATAGAAGCAAACCCAAAATCTACTGCCATTGAATTGATTCCAACTCATAGTGACCCTCTACTGCATTTCCAAGGTGGCACATCTTTACAGAAGTAGATTACCTAACTTTCCTCCCATGGAAAAGCTGGTGGGTTTGAACTGACCTTCTGATTAGCAGCCAAATGCCTTACGCACTACACCACCAGAGTTCTTTGTCCATAGAAGCAGCAGTCAAGAAATCAGTGTATCGCATTGGACAAATCTGCTGAACGAAAACCTCCTTAATGTATTAAAAAGCAAAGATGTCACTTTGAGAATGAAGGCGTCTCTGCCCCAAGCCATGATCTTTTCAATCATTTCTTAGGCGTGGAAAAGCTGGACAATGAATAAGGAAGACTGAAGAAGAATTGATGCCTTTGAATTATGGTGTTGGTAAACTGTGAATATTGAATTACCATGGACTACCAGAAAATTGAACAAATCTGTCTTGGAAAAATGTCTTGAAGTCAGAATGCTCCTTAGAAGCAGTGATTGGGAGGCTTTCTATCATGTACTTTGGACTGTTAATATGAGGGACTAGACCTTGGAGAAGATGTCAAGACTTGGTAAAGTAGCTGTTGTTGTTAGGTGCTCTCAAGTCAGCTCCTACTGACAGTGACCCTATTACAACAGAATGAAACACTGTCTGGTCTGGCGCCATCCTCATAATCTTCGCTGTGCTTGAGTCCATCCTTGCAGCCACTGCGTCAGTCCATCTTATTGAGGGTCTCACCCATTTTCACTGACCCTCTACTTTACTAAGCATGATACACTTCTCCAGGGACTAGTCCCTTCTGGCAAAATGACCAAAATATGTTAGATGAAGTCTGGCCTTTCTGGCTCTAAAGTGCCTTCTGGCTTTACTTTTTCCATGACAGATTTGTCTGTTCTTCTGTTGTTGTTAGGTGCCATGGAGTTGGCTCCAACTCACAGAGACCCTATGTACAACAGAATGAAACACTGCCCGATCGTGCACCATCCTCGCAATCCTTGCTATACCTGAACCCATCATTGCAGCCACTATGTCAGTCCATCTCCTTGGGCATCTTTCACTGTTTTTGCTGACCCTCCACTTCACCAAGCGTGATATCCTTCTCCAGGGAACCGTTCCTTCTGACAACATGACCAGAGTAGGTGAGACAAAGTCTGGCTGGCCTTTCTCACTTCCAAGGAACATTCCAGCTGCACTTCTTCCAGGATAGCTTTGTTCATTCCTCTGGCAGTCTATGGTATTTTGCTTATTCTTCATCAACACCACAACTCAAAAGTATCAATTCCTCTTTGGTGTTCCTTATTCATTGTCTAGCTTTCACACGCATACGAAGCTGTTGAAAATACCATGGCTTGGGTTAGGTGCACCTTAGCCTTCAAAGTGGAATATTTGCTCTTTAAGAATTTAAAGATGTCTCTGGTGGCATAGTGCCTAAGCCATCTGACTGCAAACCAGAGATAACCTCACTTTCCTCCCATGGAAAAGCTGGTGGGTTTGAACCACCAACCTTCTGATTAGCAGCCAAATGCCTTACACACTACATCACCAGAGCTCCTTGTCCATAGAAGCAGCAGTCAAGAAATCAGTGTATTGCATTGGACAAATCTGCTGAACAAAACCTCCTTAAAGTATTAAA
>NW_006922287.1:905417-908219 GCF_000298275.1 Orycteropus afer afer
AAATGCCTGCAGGGTCAACCACAGTGGGCAGGTTTCAGTGGGCAGAGGCAGACTAGGAAGAAGGGCCTAGAGATTGCTTTTGAAAATTTGCTGATGAAAACCCTATAGATCGTAACAAAACACTGTCTGACGGTGGGGGAGATGAGGCCCCAGGTTGGAAGGCACTCAAAACACACAATGACCACAACAATGGACTTGAGCATAGAAATGATCTTGTGACAATGGTGCAGTACTGGGCAATGTGTCGTTCTGTTCTGCATGGCATCACCATGAGTCACAGCAGATTGAGAGCACAGCAGCAACAACCCCCTTTCTAATACATAACGATTACAATCCAGAAGTTTATTACAACTTCTTACAGATTTGCATCCCTCATACAGTTTGTTTGTTTGTTCTTCAAAATAAAAAGGGGCACTCAGAGATGGAAGAGATAGATGTCCCTGGAAAGGTGATGTAAGCCCCAAATGTAAAAGGTGAGTTTTGTATGTGGCACAACTTTCTTGTTTTCTGAACTCTGTAAAGACCCAATTTGCATGGAGAGTGTCATCACAGCTGTGTGTTGCACAGGGGACTAGAAGACCCTGGGAAAACCAAGCAAGGATGTGCACTGGATGCTCTGGCTCAGGCTAGTCCTTCCTGCTGTTACATCTGTGATTTCATTTAACAATAATTGGGGTGCTTGGTGTGGCCCTGATGGCATAACTGAAAGCTCAGCACTTCAAACCCACCAACTGCTCTGCGAGAGAAAGATGTGGCAGTCTGCTTCCATGAAGATTCAAAAAAATAATAAAAAAAAAAAACCCCAAACTCACTGTCATCAAGTCGATTCTGACTCATAGCGACCCACTTTGGGTTTCCAAGGTGGTAAATCTTTGCAGAAGTAGATTGCCCAGTCTTCCTGACACAAAGTGGCCAGTGGGTTTGAACCTCCAATCTTCTAGTCAGAAGTCAAATGCCTTAGGCATTGTGCCACCAAAGCTTCTTTCCATAAGGATTACAGCCTTCATGAGATGGAATCTAATTGACAGCAAAGGATTTTAGAGTTTTTGGATTAGCGTGGCTCTGCTTGTTAATCCATGACCCACCTAAATGCCATCCTGTCTCCTGTTCTCCTCACTCATGGCACCTGTATTATGTTCCTTAATAACACTTAACCCTCAACATTTATATATTGTTCTGTGTGTTGTTAGGTGCCATCAAGTCGTCCCTGACTTGTAGCGACCCCATGCACAGTAGAACAAAACACTGCCCGGTCCTGTGCCAGCCTCACAATCCTTGTTATACCTGAGGCCATCATTGCAGCTACGGTGTCAATTTTGTTGAGAGCCTTCCCCTTTTTTGTTGACCCTCCACTCTACCAAGGATGATATCCTTCTCCAGGGAATGGTTTCTTCTGACAATATGACCAAAGGAGGTGAGAGGAAGTCTGGCCATTCTTGCTTCCAAGGAGCATTCTGGCTGCACTTCTTCCAGGACAGATTTGTTAGTCCTTTTAGAACCATGGTAATCTTAGCATTATTCTCCAACACCACAACTCAGAAGTATCAACTCTTCTTCAGTCTTCCTTATTCATTGTCCAGCTCTCATATGCATAAGAGGCGACTGAAAATACCATGGCTTGGGTTAGGTTCACCTTAGTCTTCAAGGAGACATCTTTGTTCTTTAGCACTTAGAAGAGGCCTTTTGCTGCAGATTTGTCCAATGCAATACATCGTCTGATGTCTTGACTGCTGCTTCCATTAGTGTTGATTGCAGAACCAAGACCTTGACAACTTCAATCTTTGCTCCATCCACTGTGAAACATCTAACCTATATTTCATATCATACAATCATAAATTGAGATTATATATGATTTACATACCTGAATAACTACTTAATTGCTGTGTTGAGTCCTCTTTTGTAAACTCCACAAAGGTGAGGCCTGTGGGGGATTTTGTTTTATCTTATTTTCTCTCACCAGTGCAGCAGAGTGAGAAGGTGCAAAATAAACGTTTAATAAATACATTCGGAGACAAATGAAAAGGACTGCTCTATCACTCTACAACATTCTTTTATTATTATGCAATATTATGCTTCCAATGGACTTCACATACCCAGGCTATGAAGATGGCTCAGGTGCAGACAATACTTCCTTCCACTACACATAAGGTTGCCATGCGTCAGACCCAACTCAACAGTAACTAACAACAACAACACTCAGCAACAGTACCAAGACTCTATTTGCTGTTTTCTTCACATCCAAGCGTTGTTCTGTCTCTCGCCATCACTCAGCAGATCTAGTCAATCGGTCCTCCTTTGCCAACCAGAGTCAATAGAATATGGAGTTGTCTTCAGTGGGAGGAGCTGGCCAAAGGGGAGGGAAGGAGAGCAGAAAGGGCCTCACAGGCCTCCACACGGCTTCAGAGACATTCCCTGTTGAATAGGTCCCCAAATTCCTGTGTTTTCATGGCGTCCTTTCCTACTTTGGGTCTCCAAGACTCACACTACATGCCAAGAGGCATGCACAGATTTAAGTATGACTGCAATCATAAAATTATATAAATTAGTTTAGCAATCACAAAATTATATGAATTATAGCTAAAAGTCCAGTTAAGAAAGTTTATTTCAGAATACCTAATGGCAATTAAGGAGTCCTCCTGGTGGTACAAGACTTAACCACTCAGCTGCTAACCAAAAGTTGCCAGTTCAAACCCACTCAGTTGTTCCATGACAGAAAGACCTGGGAATCTGTTCCCGTAAAGATGACAGCCAAGAAAACCCTAAGGGGCTGTGTTGGATTGGGTTCTCTAGAGAAACACAAAA
>NW_006922287.1:908709-915963 GCF_000298275.1 Orycteropus afer afer
TATATCTGGAATGCCGTTTTTCCAGTTTGTTCCTGGGATAGTATTACAGGTAGGCCACACCCCTGGGGAAACTCCCCCTAGACTGACCGGCCGCTTAGGACGCAGTCATGTGATCCATCATGGGAAACACCACTCACAAGTGAAGTCCAGCCAAGTTGACACATCTTCAACTATCACAGGGGCAGTTCTAGCCTGCCACACGGGGTCGTTATGGTCAAAAGCCAGCTCAACAGCACCCAACAACCGCTGCAGCGACAGTTTTTCCCTTTCAAATAAATAACAATTCCAATTCCAGTATTATTAATGACTTTTATTAATTTTCAGCATTTTTATGTTGTCATTATTTGTTCTTCAAGATAAAATGATTGTGTTACACAATTCACACAAAGCAGTGGATATATGAGTTCATACCAAAAGCCAGCTCAAATGGGAACAGGGTTGTCGAAGAGGACGGGAGTTACATGGACCACATAGGCCTACCACTCCTCACGACAGACATAAAATAATGCCATGCCTCACACACCTGTCTGCCGGTAGCCTCCTTCCCAAGGAAATCTTTTATACACCAGAAACATGCAGCTATGTGGATCTAAAGCTAATGATACACTTGAAAACCGTAATTCTAATTTTAAACTCACTAGGTTATGTTAAAAAGCACATTATTATTTAAAACCAGAATGCCAAAAATATACATGAAAAGTCCATTAGATACTACATTCTTTCATTAACTAAAGCCTGTGAGAAATTCCCACTCACCCTCTAAGACTTGTGTCTTTCCTGTATCTTTTTCCTTCCAAACATGACATTTTTATCAAGTCCGTTACAGTGTTTACCCTCCTAACACACCTCTTTCTAGTTTTCCATATTGTCTATGAGTCTTTGTCCATATGTAAATAGATTTTACCGTTAGAGTATACTCAATATTATCTTTGGTGGAATATCCAACATGATCTTTCCAGTATTGTTATGTTTACCACTCCCAGGTTATGAAACCCTCAGTGTTGTTTTTCATCACTGCCTAATATCTCTTAACTTCCTTAAGCACAGTCTTCCTATTGAACATTTAGTATTTCCATTTTTTTCTATTATGTAAAAATTTTTACATATCATTTGTCTTCTCTCTTTTGAATCACCTCCTTAGGATGAATTTCCAGGACAGAAAATAAGGACCAGGGCACGTGACCATTTTTCTGACTCTTTCTGTGCATAGTTTCATTGTTTTACAAAAAGGTTGGGCCACTTTACAGCGCTCTAGCAATTTATGAAGACTCCTGGTGGCAGAATGGTTAAGCAGTCTTGCTGTTAACCAAAAAGCCAATAGTGCAAACCCACTCAGCTGCTCCACAGGAGAAAGATGTGGCAGTCTATGGGGCAATTCAACTCTGTCCTTTAGGATCACGATGCATTGGAATCAAGTCAACAGCACCCAACAATAACAGCAATTCATGAATGTGTAAGTTTTACAAAGATCTCACCATGATTCACACATAGCTTTATTTTTTTATTATTCTTGTTGTTGTTATGTGCTGTCAAGTCAGACCTGACTCATAGTGACCCCTTCTTGGGTTTCCGAGGCAGTATCACTATGGAAGTAGATTGTCCAACCTTCCTTCCCAGGAGTGGCTGGTGGGTTTGAACTGCCAGCCTTCTGATTAGCAGTCAAGTGCCTTAGGCACTATGCTACCAGAGCTCCCTTTATTATTCTAAGAGATATCAATTACTATCTCATTACCAATTATCAGTGGAGTTGATCATTATTCTATGTTTATTTTATAGCTATATATAAATTCTTTCTTCACACTCTTAGCCCATTTTTCTGTTTCTTTCTATTTTTTAAAAGATCTATTTAATGAGCTGCTTGAAGCCCTGAATATAATCTCTTTGCCTGACCTAAATGCAAAAGGCAATAGAAGCAAAATCAGCACAAACTTTCCATGTGACCCTAGAGAACTTGGCTGTCACCAAAACCACATTAACAGAAGAAAATCCCACAAGGGAAATACTGTCTGCTTGATTTGTCAGTGTTTGGAGTTCCAGGAGGAAGAAATCTATTTATTAGGAATTTGAGGGCCAAATTTCACTAGGAGGTTGTAAATTGTGTTTTTAAGCCACTAGCTATTTTTTTTCAACAGGGATGGGTCACTCATGATGAAACAGACTAAGTGTCATCATCTAACCAAGGAATAGGGGGAGCCAACACAGCTCGTTAACTGGACGAGCTACCTGATTTCTACACTGTGCAGAACTCGCAGAGGAACAGAGGATATGACCACTGACATCTTGCATTTTCCAAACTGTCAGGGGAAGTATGATCACTCATGTTACTTGACATCACAGAGAAGGGCAACCCCACGGAGCACCCAGTGTTCAGGGGGCTGTGTCGTCCTGAGCTCCACGGCGGCGATGTAGTTCAAGTCTGTCCGAACCGGCTTCTTGTAGATGGGGCAGGAGTAAAGTCGAGGATCCCTGAGAGCTGTCAAAAATTCACAAAGGAAAGGAAACTGGTGAAATTCAAATTGAAGGAGACCTAAATTTGTGCTTTAAGGTCATTGGAAAAAGAGGTGGATTTGTTAAGAAAGACACAATGCTTTCTGAGGTCAGGCAATAACTAGAGGTAAAAGCAGGCATGGCCAGAGGGTGACAGGGTGTGTGACAGACACCCAATGTGCTCACGTTTACTCTGTGAGCCCTCTGCTCACATGGCCATGGTCCCAGAGCACCCCTCCCCCAATAAACACACACACTGCTTCCTCACTATCTTCTTCAATTGTCACTTCAGACATCCTCCCCCCACCCTTTCTCCTTGACCCACCTCTCCCCCATAACATCTTGTAGACACATCTATTCTCCCTTTCCTTTAACCAAAATCCAAAGCCACTGCCATAGGCTACATTCCAACTTATGGTGACCTCATGTGTTACATGAGTTCCAAAATAAAACAGCTCTGGTTTCCTGGCAGTAATCTATAAGAAACAAGATTGCCAGGCCCTTCTTCCAGGGTGCCACTGGGTGGATTTGAACCGTCAACCTTTTGGTTAGTAGTCAAGCACAAACCATTTGCGTCACCCAGGTACCTTCCTTTTCCCTTAGGGTTTGCCTTTGGCACAAAAGCCCTGCCACTTCTAATCAGATATCCAGTACTAACTAAGCATTACTTTCAAAGCTCTACTTCAACCTCCATGTCATAATCTATGTTTAAATCACAGGACCAAGGGTGTTTCCCATCCAACTAGTGTTGTGAAGTCTCTATGTGTGTGACTGGAAAGCAGAGAGCAATGGCACATTCATTCTCTGAAATTCAGACCTACCTTTTTTTTTTTTTTAAGGAATAGAGCTCTACCAAAAGCACACCCACAATGCAAGACAACCTCACAACCTCATCAGGTTTCTAACCATACTAATACTGTGTGTATGTGAATCTGTCCTTCAAAGACCATCTGGACGAAGACCAATGTTCACTGCACCAGTGTTCACAATGGCCAAAACAAGGAAACAACCGAAGTGTCCATCAACTTATGAATGGATAAACATGATGTGCAATATGCATATAATGGAATATTACTCAACATAACAAGAAATGAAGTTCAGCCATGCTACCACATTGTTGAGCCTAGAAAATATCATGCTATGTGAAATCAGTCAGTCACAAAAGGACATATATTGTATGATTCCGTTTAGCTGAAATATCTAGAATAGGCAGGTGGATACATACCTAAGTTTATTAATGATTGCCAGAGGTGGGCAGGAGGAAGGAGAGAAAGGGAGAGCATTACTTAGGGGACACTAAGCTTCTATTAAAAGTAATGGAAAAAATTGGAAATGGATAATGGAGATGGTTACACAATATGATAAACACAATTGTTGTTGTGTGTCACTGAGTTGATTTCAACTCATGGCAACCCTATAGGAAACCCCTAGATTGTAATCTCATTTTTCTTTTTAATTTTTTTTTCTTTGTAACTTTTTATTGTGATTTGGGTGAAAGTTTATAGAGCAAGTTCATTTTCCATTCAACAGTTCGTACACATTTTGTTTCGTGACATTGATTGTTATCCCCACAATGTAACAGCTCTCTTCCCACTTCTTGTGGTTACCTTTCCCCTGTGTCCTCCTTTCCTATTCATTCCTACCTTCTGAGCTTTCTTCCTATGCAGGTGCTGCCCTTCTGATCTCCCATGGTTGATTTTTCAAAAGGGTGCACTTCACCTGGTAGGTCTGTCTGCTGTTTGGCTGAAAGTTAAGCCATGGGAGTCAATTCAATCCCAGACTTGAAGGGTGGGTTACAGGCTACCAGCCTCTATAAGACCAGTGAGCCTCGTCTTTTTTTTTTTTTTTTGTCTCTTTCATGATTTTGAGTTTTGTTCCACATTTTTATCCCACTCTACCCAGGATCTCCAATTTTGATCCATTCTTGAGTGGTTGGCATTGGGAGCTGAGCACCATCTAGTTCTTCTGGTTTCATGGTTACGTACACTGGCATTTCCATGGTTCACTAGTCTCTTGAATGAATTGTTTCCATGTGTCTTTCATTGTCTTCACTTTTCTTTGCTCCGGACAAGGAGAGACAAATAGTTGCATCTTAGATGGCTGCTCACAAGCATTTGAGACCCCAGTCACTACTAGGATGTAGAACAACGTTTTTGTGTACTATGTTATGCCAGTTGAGCTTGATGTCCCATGTTACTATGTCCCAAGTCCACAAACTCAGTGACTCACTCCCTCAAGGTGTTTGGCTGTGGCTAAGAAGATATCATAACTTTGTCTCATTAGGTTTACTATATAAGTGGCCATATTTATAGCACAGACAAATACATATGTAGAAATATCATCAGCCAAATATATATACGGTATTGAAGGAAGAAGTCTAATCTGCACTGAAAGAACTGGCAAAGAACAAGGCTCCAGGACTTGATAGAATACCTATTGAGATATTTCAACAAATGGATGCCCTACTGGAGGCACTACTTGGCTATGCCAAGTAATTTGGAAGACAACTACTTGGCCAAATGAATGGAAGAGATCCATATTTGTACCCATTCCAAAGAAAGGTGATCCCACAGAATGTGGAAATTATTGAACAATATCTTTAGTGTCACATGCAAGTATAATCTTACTGAAAATAATTCAAGAATGGTTGTAGCAGTATATTGACAGAGAACTTCCAGAAATGCAAGCTGGATTCAGAAGAGGACATGGAATGAGGAATATCATAGCTGATGTTAGATGGATCTTGGCTCAAAGCAAAGAATACCAGAAAGATGTTTACTTATGTTTTATTGACTATGCAAAAGCATTTGATTGGATGGACCATAACAAATTATGAGTAACATTGAGAAGAGTGGGAATTCCAGAACACTTGATTGTACTCATGAGGAACTTGTATATAGATCAAGAGGCTGTCATTCGAACAGAACAAGGGGACACTGCATGATTTAAAATCAAGAACGGAGTGTGTCAGGGTTCTATCCTTTCACCATATTTATTCAGTCTGTGTGCTGAGCAAGTAATCCAAGAAGCTGGGTTATATGAAGAAGAATGTGGCATCAGGATTGAAGGAAAACTCATTAACAACCTGAGATACACTGACAACACAACTTTGCTTGCTGATGGTGAGGATGACTTGAAGCACTTACCGATGAAAATTAAAGATTACAGTCAGCTGTATGGATTACACCTCAATATTAAGAAAACAAAAATCCTCACAACTCATCCAATAAACAGTTTCACGATGGATGGGGAAAAGATTGAAGTTGTAAAGGACTTCATATTACTTGGTTCTCCAATCAACACTAATGGAACAGCAGTCAAGATATCAGATGACATATTGCATTGGGCAAATATGCTGCAAAAGACCTCTTTCAAGTGATGAAGAGCAAAAGTGTCTCCTTGAAGACTAAGGTGTGCCCAACCCGCACCATGGTATTTTCAATTGCCTCTTATGCATGTGAGAGTTGGACAATGAATAAGGAAGACCAAAGAAGAGTTGATGCTTTTCAGTTGTGGTGTTGGAGAATAATGCTAAGAGTACCATGGACTACTAAAAGGATTAACAAATCTGTCCTGGAAGAAGTGCAGCCAGAATGCTCCTTGGAAGCAAGAATGGCCAGACTTCATCTCACTGCTTTGGTTCATGTTGTCAGAAGGAACCATTCCCTGGAGAAAGATATCATGCTTGGTAAAGTGGACAGTCAATGAAAAATGGGAAGGCCCTCAATGAGATGGATTCACATGGGCTCAGGTATAACAAGGATTGTGAGGCTGGCACAGGACCGGGCAGTGTTTCATTCTGTTGTAATAGGGTTGTTATGAGTTGGAGACAACTCGATGGCACTTAACAGCAACAGTAACAACAAACCTATATACATATGGTCATGGGTACATTTCCATTCGCCTACCCATACCACATCATCTTGCCTGTCTACCTACATATCCACACATAGATTAATGTTTGTTGCTACCAATAATGCAAAATTGTGTATGTAATGTTGTTGTTGTTAGGTGCCATCAAGTTGGATCCAACTTGTGGTGACACTATGCACAGCGGAATGAAACATTGTCCGGTCCTGTGTCATTCTTGCAATCCTTGCTATACTTGAGCCCACTGTTGCAGCCACTATGTCAATTCATCTCATTTTGAGTCTTCCCCTTTTTTGCTGACCCTCCACTTTATCACACATGATATCCTTCTCCAGGGAATGGTCCCTTCTGATGACAGTATCACAGTAGGTGAGACAAAGTCAGGCCATTCTTACTTCTAAGGAGCATTCCAGATGCACTTGTTCCAAGACAGATTTGTTTGTTCTTCTGACAGTCCATGGTATTTCCAGTATTCTTTGCTAATACTACAGTTCAAAGACATCATCAACTCTTCTTCAGTATTCCTTACTCATTGTCCAGCACAGGAGGCAATTGAAAAGACCAGGATTTGGGTTAGGCACCCTTTAGTCTTCAAAGTGACATCTTTTCTCTACAACACTTTAAAGAGTCCTTTTACAGTATATTTGCCCAGTGCAATATGACATCTGCTTCCTTGACAGTTTCTTCTGTGGGTATTGATTGTAGATCCAAGTAAAATGAAATCCTTAACAGCATCAAAATCTTTTCTCCATTTATTGTGATGTTGCTTATTAGATAAGTTGGGAAGTTTTTTTTTTTTTTTTTAATTGTGATTTGGGTGAAAATTTACAGAGCAAATTCACTTTCCATACAGTAGTTTACATACATTTTGTTTCATGACATTAACCACAATTCACT
>NW_006922287.1:916137-918832 GCF_000298275.1 Orycteropus afer afer
AACTTCTATGCCTGTCTTTCTTTTGGCTGGAAGCCACAGGTGTGGGTTCAATTCCAGACCTGAGGGGCAGCTAGGGGCCATAGTCTCAGTGGTTCCAACAGGCTCTATCAGACTAGCAAACCTGGTCCAAGTTGGGAAGATTTTTGTTTTCCTTGAGATGTAATCCATAATGAAGACTGCAGTCCTTGATCTTCAAGTCATCTTCATTTTCAGCAAGTAAGGTTGTGTTGTCTGCATATCACAGGTTGTTAATGAGTCCTCCACAAATTCTGATTCTGTGTTCTTCTTCATATAGTCTGGCTTCTCAAATTATCTGCTCAGCATACAGTTTGAATAAGTATGGTGAAAGGATATAACCCTGATGCACACCTCTCCTGATTCAACCACTCAGTGTCCCCTTGTTCTGTTCAAATGACAGCCTCTTGGTCTATGTACAGGTTCCTCAGGAGCACAAGGAAGTATTCTGGAACTTCCATTATTTGCAATATTATCCATAATGTGTTGTGATCCACACAGTCAAATGCCTTTGCATAGTCAATGAAACACAAGTCAATATCTTTCTGGTTTTCTTTGCTTTCAGCCAAGATCCTTCTGACATCAGCAATGATACCCCTTGTTCCATGTCCTCTTCTGCATCCAGCTTGCATTTCTGGAGGTTCCCAGTCAATATACTGCTGCAACTGTATTCACATTATCTTTAGCAAAATTTTACTTGCATGTAATACTGCTGATACTGCTCGATAATTTCTGCATTCTCTTGGATCACCTTTCTTTGGAATGGGTGCAGATTTAGATCTTTTCCAGTGGGTTGATCAGGTAGCTGTCTTCCAAATTTCTTGCCACAACTGGCTAAGTGCCTTCAGTCCTACATACATTTGTTGAAACATCTCAATGGGTGACATCATTTCATGGAGAAGTATGTAATAGTATGTACCTTTGTTGTCTGTACCTCTGGTGCACCTCTCCCTGTCTTCCTTTTCTTTAGTGACATTGTGCCAGTCACCTTCGTTTGGTTTGTTGCCTTCCTTTTAACTCAAATGAATATGTGTCTCTTACCTAGTTAGTAATTTTCCCTCCACTCCCCTCTCATCCCTGATAACCAACAAAGAAAGGTTCCATCCATGTGTAAATCTGTCATTGACTTTTTATAATGGTGGACTCATAATAATTGTCTCTGTGATTGACCTATTTCACTCAGCATAATGTCCTCTAAGCAAAAAATGGGCAGAGGACATGAAAAGAGATTTCACCAAAGAAGATACTCAGGCAGTGAACAAACACATGAAGAAATGCTCATGATCATTACCCATTCAAGGGATGCAAATCAAAACAACATGAGATAACATCTCACCCCAGCAATAATAGCAAGACAGAAAGCAACAAATGCTGGCAAGGGTGTGTAGAGGTTGGAACTCTCACACACTGCTGGTGGGACTGTAACATGGTACAGTCACTGTGGGAAATGATATGGCATGTCCTTAAAATGTTGGAAATAGAAATACCACTTGATCCAGCAATCCTACTACTAGGTACATATCCTAAAGAAGTGAGAGTGAGGATACCAATAGATATATTCACACCCATGTTCATCACAGCACTATTCAAAATAGCAAAGAGACAGAAACAACCTAAGTGCCCAGCAGCGGATGAATGGATAATCAAACTATGGTAATATACATAACGGAATACTATGCAACACTGGAGAACAATGCAGAATCCATGAAACACCGCATGGGCAGTAATCTTTACAGAATCACACCATCAGGTCTTTTCTCCTGCGGATCTGCTAGTCGGTCTCAACCACCAACCACTCAGACCAGCTGAGTACATAACCATTGTGCCACCAGTGTTCTTGAACACAACTGTTGCTGTTGTGTACCATCGAGTCAGATCCAACTCACAGCGACCCCTCCTTAGGATGCCAAGGCAGTATCAGTACAGAAGTAGATAGCCCAACCTTCCTTCCAAGGAGTGGCTGGTGGATTTGAACCACCAGCCTTCTGGTTAACAGTCAAGTGCTTCAGGCACTATGCTACCAGAGCTGAACACAATTAGTGCCACTGAATTATACATGTGAATAAAGCTGAAATGACAAATGCTTTGTTACACATATGTTATTGTTATTGTTGCTGATGTTGCTGTTAGGTGCCATTGAGTCAGCTGCAACCCGTAGGGACCCTATGTACAACAGAATGAAACAATGCCCAGTCTGGTGCCATTCTCACAATCTTTGTTATGCTCGTGCCCACTGTTGCAGCCACTGGGTCAGTCCACCTCATTGAGGGTCTTCCCCTTTTCACTAACCCTCTACTTTACCAAGCACAAATACCTTCTCCAGAGACTAGTCCCTTCTGACAACATGACTAAATAACCGTATGAGATGAAGTCTGGCCATTCTTGTTTCTAAGGAGCATTCTGGCAGAACAAATCTTCTTCCAAGACAGATTTGTTTGTTCTTCTGGCAGCCCGTGGTATTTTCAATATTCTTTGCCAACACCACAATTTCAATGCATGAATTCTTCTTTGGTCTTAGGATTTGTAAACACGTAACAAATATATAACTAATTGCTCTTCTTTGCTAGAAATTTAACAATAACTTTATAAACCTTCAAGTAAGCCACTGGAGTTTTACAGCTGAACCCAATCATAATTATAATGATGATATCCAGGGAATCTTGAAAGCAACACAGAAGTG
>NW_006922287.1:919482-926389 GCF_000298275.1 Orycteropus afer afer
TAGTGATACTGCCTCAGAAACCCAAGGAGGGGTCGCTATGAGTCAGGTCTGACTCAAGGGCACATAACAACAACAAACAACATATGGCACCTAACAGCAACAACAGCAACTATGTAACTTCCCTATCTAGCCTACATTTTTCATCCCAACATTAGGATATCATTCCATTACATATTCTTTTCAATGCCCAAAACAACCATGTTACATAGAGATACTCTTTATAAACTTTAAATCTTTTCATTGCTTAACCTCCCTTTGCTAATTAAAACTGAATTACTGGAGAGTACACTCTTATACAGAGTATTTCTTTTAATCTTTCAACACTCTTGTGAGTTAACCTTAATAATAATAAATAGTGATGTTAATAAAATTATCTATGGAATGCTTACTATGTGCTGCACATTACCAGTTTCTTCTCTCAACAACCTGATGAGATAGGTTTGATTATTAGACCCATTGAACAGATGAAAAAAACTGTAATTTAAAGAATAGAGTTTCCTTTCCTGGCCCTGCCAAAGGATGTGGCCAAGCTGGCATTACATTTGGTTCAAGAACCAGAGAGCCCACTATAAACTGTAAACAATTTCTCATACCCACCTCACTCTTCTCTAATGGTTAGATACCAAGATTACATAGCTACAGGTGATAAACTAAGACTCTGTGAAGAACAAATCCACATTTGTGCTCAGAATCTCTGCACTATTTGAAACAGAGTATGAATATCTGCTCCTGTGTCTCTGAAACAAGATGGGAAAATGAACCTGAGACAACTAGACACTTAAGTTCATACGGGTGCTTAAATGAGACTTCTTCAAAGCCACATGATTTTGCCATCAGTACAATGACAAAGCCAAGGGAGCAATCGAGATATTCCAGCTTCTGGTTCACTTTCCCTAAGAACAATGTAACCCCTCTGATAGGATAGGGGAAGTGCTATAGATTGAATTATGCCCCCATAAAAGGTATGTTGACATCCTCACCCCCATACCTGTGAACATGACCTTGTTAGGAAACAAGGTCTTTGAAGATGTTATCAGTTAACATGAGGTCACTGGAGTAGGATGAATAGTTGTCATAAACGTCATTTCTCTCTTCCTACTCCTATCCCACCTTCACCACCTACCTGAACAACCTCCTTCACATAGATGTTGTTTTGGTTGCCTTGAGCTGCTCCAATAGAAAATACCACAAATGAGTGGCTTTAACAAATAGGATGAGTCGTCGGAGATGACTCAACAGCACATAACAACAACAATAAAATCTTTACAGAAGTAGATCGCCCCATCTTCTTTCCATGGAGTATCTGGTGGGTTTCAACCACTGACCTTCAGGTTAGTGGCCAAATGCCTTAACCATGAGAATAATGACCTTTCAGGGTTATGATGAGAAAAAGAAATGGAATATACCTGGAAAATATCTGGCACATTACAGATTAAAGAAAAAAAGTGGTTGTAGGGCTATTTTTCTTTCAAATTAATTTCACTGTTGTTCTTATTGTTATTGTTGACTGTCTACCAAACAACTCTCCTGATTATATCATGGCACCCCCACATCATCTAATCCAAAACCAAGTGCAGATTCATAGTATTGCTGGGGAGAAAATATCCTCTTCTGCCTCTAGTGTTCTTTAGATGAAGAATAATTGATCTTCAGTCATAGTTCCAAGACCAGCTCAGCAGCCCCAGGTGATTAGATATTAAACCAAAGTCAAGATGTGGACTGAGGGAAGATTGGTTTCCCAGGACCCAAGACATCTGGTGGCAGGGATGCTGTTGAAGGGCAGCTAGTCACTGGTTCTCTTCCCTGCCAGAAGGGATAGCCAATCTTGCATTAAGGTTGGTTCAAGAACCAGAGAGCCCATATAAGACATAATTTCTCATATCCCCAACTAATCAACACAACACAATACAATGCACTGCCATGGAGTTGGATCCAACTCATAGCAGCTCCTCCTTGGGTTTCTGAGGCAGTATCATTACGGAAGTAGGTTGCCCAAGCTTCCTTCTGAGGAGTGGCTGGTGGAGTTGAACTGCCCGCCTTCTGGTTAGCAGTCAAATTCCTTAGGTACTATGCCACCAGAGTTCTCCTTCTCTAATCAGAGGCACATAATTGGCAGATTATGTTCTTCCAGGATGTTTATGTTGTTGTTGTTGTTGCTAAAGCGCTGTCAAGTCAGCTCCAAGTCATAGTGGTCCTGTGTACAACAGAATGAAACAGTGCCTGGGCTTGACCAGCCTCAAAATCCTTGCTACACCTGAGCCCATTGTTGCAGCCACTATGTCAGTCCATCTCATTGAGGGGCTTCCTCTTTTTCGCTGACCCGCTACTTCACTGAGCATTATATCCTTCTCCAGGGAATGGTCCCTTCTAACAACATCACCAAAGTAAGTGAGACAAAGTCTGACCATTCTCACTTCCAAGGAGCATTCTGGCTGCATTTCTTCCAGGACAGATTAGTTAGTTCTTCTGGCAGTCCATGATACCTTCAGTACTCTTCACCAACACCACAACTCAAAAGCATCAACTTTTCCTTGGTCTTAATTCATTGTCCAGCTTTCACATGAATATGAGGTTATTGAAAACACCATGGCTTGCATTAGCACACTTTAGTTTTCAAAGAGACATCTTTACTGTTTAGCACTTTAAAGAGGTCTTTTGCAGCAAATTTGCCCAGTGCAATATGTCATCTGATTTCTTGACTGCTGCTTCCATTAGTGCTGACTGTAGATCCAAGTAACATGAAATCTTTGACAACTTGAATCTTTTCTCCATTTATCATGATGCTGCTTATTGGTCCAGTTGTGAGGATTTTTGTTTTCTTTATGTTGAGGTGTAATGCATACTGATGGCTGTAGTCTTTAATCATCATCAGTAAGTGCTTCAAGTCATCTCCACTTTCACCAAGAAAAGATGCATTGTCTGCATATAGCAGGTTGTTAATGAGTCTTCCTCCAATCCTGATGTCAGGTTCTTCTTCATATTGTCCAGCTTCTCAGGTTATTTGCTCAGCATTGTTGTTGTTGTTAAGTGCCGTCGAGTCGTTTCTGACTCATAGGGACCCCATGCACAGCAGAACGAAACACTGCCCAATCCCGCGCCAGCCGCACAATCCCTGCTATACTCGAGCCCATCATCGCAGCCACTGTATCAATCCATCTCCCTGAAGGCCTCCCCCTCTTTCGTCGACCCTCCACCCTACCAAGCATGACATCCTTCTCCAGGGAATGGTCCCTTCTTACAACATGACCAAAATAGGTGAGACGAAGTCTGGCCATTCTTGCTTCCAAGGAGCATTCTGGCTGCACTTCTTCCAGGACAGATTAGTTAGTTCTTCTGGCAGTCCATGATACCTTCAGTACTCTTCACCAACACCACAACTCAAAAGCATCAACTTTTCCTTGGTCTTAATTCATTGTCCAGCTTTCACATGAATATGAGGTTATTGAAAACACCATGGCTTGCATTAGCACACTTTAGTTTTCAAAGAGACATCTTTACTGTTTAGCACTTTAAAGAGGTCTTTTGCAGCAAATTTGCCCAGTGCAATATGTCATCTGATTTCTTGACTGCTGCTTCCATTAGTGCTGACTGTAGATCCAAGTAACATGAAATCTTTGACAACTTGAATCTTTTCTCCATTTATCATGATGCTGCTTATTGGTCCAGTTGTGAGGATTTTTGTTTTCTTTATGTTGAGATGTAATCCATACTGAAGACTGTAGTCTTCAACCATCATCAGTAAGTGCCTCAAGTCATCCCCACTTTCACCAAGAAAAGATGCATCGTCTGCATATAGCAGGTTGTTAATGAGTCTTCCTCCAATCCTGATATCACGTTCTTCTTCATATAGTCCAGCTTCTCAGATTATTTGCTCAGCATACAAATTGAATAAGTATGGAGAAAGAATACAACCCTGACGCACTCCCTTCTTGATTTTAAACCATGTAGTGTCCCCTTGTTCTGTTCAAATGACAGCCTCCTGGTCAAGGTACAGATTCCTCATGAGTACAATCAAGTGCTTGGAAATTCCCATTCTTCTCAATGTTATCCATAATTTGTCATGATCCACACAATCAAATGCCTTTGCATAGTCAAAAAAACACAAGTAAACATCTTTCTGCTATTCCCTTCCTTGAGCCAAGATCCATCTGACAACAGCTATGATATCCCTTGTTCCACGTCCTCTTCTGAATCCGGCTTGAACCTCTGGAAGTTCTCTATCAATATACTGCTGCAAACGTTTCTAAATTATCTTCAGTAAGATCTTACTTGCATGTGATATTAATGATATTGTTCTATAATTTCTACATTCTGTGGGATCACCTTTCTTTGGAATGGGCACAAATATGGATCTCTAACAGTCAGTTGGCCAGGTAGCTGTCTTCCAAATCTCTTGGCATAACTGAGTAAGTGCCTCCAATGGGGCATCTGTTTGTTGAAATATCTCAATCGGTATGCCAGCACACAGATTGAATAAGCATGTTGAAAGGATACAACCCTGATGCACTCCCTTCCTGATTTTAAACCATGCAGTGTCCCCTTACTCTGTTGGAATGACAGCCTCCTGATCTATGTTCAGGTTCTTCATGAGCACAATGAAATGTTCTGGAATTCCCATTCTTATCAATGTTACCCATAATTTTTTATGATCCACACAATTGAAAGCTTTTGCATAGTCAATAAAACACAAGTAAACATGTTTATATAATGGATGTTTATATAAGCTTAAACATAAAAGGGTGGTAGTGTATGTAGAATTGGGCTCCTCTTTCAACCCTGGCAGAACTCGAGTTACATTATATGAGCCTTTCTTACATTCCATGACAGCTGCCTGCCCCACTGGGAATGCAGGTGCCAAGGAAAATTATATTAAGGTAGTATGCTACTGCTTCTACTCAAAGGCATTCAACTGTGTGGATCATAAGAAACTATAAAAAGCTTTGCAAAGAATGGGAATTCCAGGACACTTGATTTCCTCATGAGGAACCTGTACATAGATCAAGAGCCATTCAAACAGAACAAGGGGACACTCTGTGCTTCAAAAAGGTGTGTGTCAGGGTTGTATCTCTTCACTATACTTATTCAATCTGTGTGGTAAGCAAATAATCTGAGAAGCTAGACTATATAAAGAACATACATCAAGATTGGAGGAAGACTGCATTAACAAGCAACATGCAGATGACACAGCCTTGCTCACTGCAAGTGAAAAAGACTTGAAGCACTTACTGATGATGATCAAAAATTACAGCCTTTAGTATGGGCTGGATTACACGTCAACATAAAGAAAACAAAAGTCCTCACAACTGGGCCAACAAACATCATCATGATAAACAGAGAAAAGATCGAAGTTATCAAGGATTTCATTTTACTTAAATCTGTAATCAACATCCATGGAAGCCAGTCATGAAATCAAACAATGTATTTCATTGGGCAAATCTGCTGTCAAAGACCTCCTTAAAGTGTTGAAAGCATGTCACCTTGAGGATTTAGATTCATCTGACCCAAGCCATGGTGTTTTCTTTTATTATTATTATTTTTTTAAATTGTGATTTGGGTGACACCTTATGAAGTAAATTAGTTTTCCATTCAAGAATTCATACCCATCTTGTTCTGTGATACTCATTGCAATCTCCACAAAGTAACAGCCTCTTCCCACTTCCACCTTCGTATGCAATTTCCTTCATCCCTCTTTCCTATCCCTTCTTAGCTGATCCCTGGGAAAATGCCATCCTTTTGAGTGCACGTGGTTGATTGTTCTAAGGGGCATATACCTCCCTGGTATTATTGTTAACCTAGTTGGCTGAAAGTTGAGCAAAAAGGGTTGAGTTCACTTCCTCACTTGAAGAGTGTCTAAAAGCCATAGTCATGGGGTTTCCACCAGTGTGTATCAATGAGCCTGGTCATTTTTATGATTCTGACTTTTCTTCCATATTTTCCCTCTATTCTATCCAGGACGTTCTAATGTGATCCCTTTCAGAGTGTTCAGCAGTGGTAACTGTGCACCATATAGTTCTTCTGGTCTCAGGGTGGTGGAGGCTGGGGTTCACAGGTCCACTAGTCTTTTGACTAATTGTTTCCATATGTTCTTTGATTATCTTCACTCTTCTTTGCTCTGGACAGGGACAGACTCATAGCTGCACCATAAATAGCCACTTACAACCTTTTAAGACCCCAGTTGCTACTCATCAAAGTAGGATGTAGAACACTGTCTTGGTGGACTATGTTGTGTCGACTGACCTTAGTGTATGACCAAGACTATGGTCCCGAGCTCCCATGCCCAGAGACTCATTCCCTCAAGGTTTTTGGATATAGCGAAGAAGTTTCCATAACTTTGTTGCCTGTATGCTCTACTATATTTATGGATACATTTGCAGCACTTATAAAAACAAATGTAGAGATAATCTCTATCAAACATATATATATTCATTTGTCTTCCCACCCCTGTTCCACTTGAGTGCCTATTTATGCATCTACTCATAGATTATTATTATCACTGTTATTGCAGAACTGTATCGACTATGTGTGTAATGGTATTGACCTTGGTTGTCTTTATCTCTTGTGCTCCCCCTAGTGTCTTCTTCTGCCTGATCATTTTGTGCTGACCTTCCCCCTTATTGTATACTGCCTTTCCCTTCACCCAAATTAATACATGTCTACTCTCCAGCTAGCGATTTATCCTCCCTTCCCCTCCCACCCCTGCTAACCTTCAAAGAATGATTCTTTCTGTGTGTGAACCTTTTTTTAACTTTATATAATACTGGTCTCATACAATATTTGCCCTTTTGTGAGTGACTAACTTTACTCAGTGTGTTAGACTGTGTTCTCTAGAGAAACAAAAACCAGTAAAGCTTATATATATGTATATATAGAGAGAAATTTATCTTAGGAAAATGGCTCACACACTTGT
>NW_006922287.1:927674-930002 GCF_000298275.1 Orycteropus afer afer
ACATCGGGACTGTACCTTTTTACTTGTCAACCTTGGGCTTGGCAGCCTCAGCAGCCGGCAGTTGTCTGAGTGAAGAAACGCCTCTAGCCCCAGTGGGCTGGGAGCAGGAGGCAGAGCTGGACCCCAAGACTGAGGAGCTTTCACCCAGCCCCTAGAGCCTGGCACTTTGAACTTGGACTTAAAGCCTCCAAACTACAAGAGAATAAACTCTTGTTTGTTAAGGCCAACCCATTTGTGGTATATTCTTGTCAGAGTGGCACTAGGGAACCACAACAGCTACTAATGCCAGAGTGAGATGACATATCATTGTTTTGATTTACATCTCTAATTAGCCGTGGTATTTTCAATCACATCAAATGCATGCAAAAGCTGGACAGTGAATAAGGAAGACCAAAGAAGAATTGATGCCTTTGAATCATGGTGCTGGCAAAGAATACTGAATGCACCATGGACTTCCAAAAGAATGAACAAATCTGTCTTGGAAGTACAACCAGAATGCTCCTTGGAAGTGAGAAGGCAAGACTTCATCTCACACACTCTGGCCATGTTATCAGGAAGAACCAGTTCTTGGAGAAGAACACCATGCCTGGTAAAGTACAGGGTCAGCACGAAAAAGGAAGACCCTCAAAAGATCGATTAACCCAGTGGCTGCAACAAGGGGCTCAAACAGAGCAATGATTGTGGGGATGGCACAGGACTGAGCAGTGTTTTGTTCTGTTGTAAATAGGGCTGCTATGAATCAGAACAGAAACAGCTCCTACTCTGAGGAGCCATCCCTCTGCCTTTAAGAACCCTGTGTTGTCTATGAGGGTCTCTTTCAGCCAATTCACAACCCGTATAAATGGATACAGATGAAAGAGCCAAACCCTGACTCTCCCTTTCTTCTTTCATCCCATGGATCCCCATGACTACTCCGCACTGTTTCTCATATCTCCCTCACCCGCCCTCCTCTCCACCCTTTCTTCACTGCCTTCGTTCTGTATCAACTGTCTAAATTAATGAAATAGCTTTTTCCTGGGCTCTCTGCCCCTCACACTCTCCTGCTCCATTCTCTATTCACCTCACTGCAAGAATTAGTTTTCCATTAGAAAATCTACCCATGACACTCACCAACTTCAAAATCTTAAAAAGACACTGTTTGAAGTTGAGTGTTCTCTCTCCTACAAACATTCTCCTCCTGCTCGAGTGTTCTGAGCTGAAGAGATATAACCCATGTCATCCAACTCTTGCCAGTTTCCCTATGTGACCCTGCAACTCTTGCTCATCATTTCCTAAGTGCATCATACGCTCTCACATACAGTCTCAGCCTCCATCTCTCCCCACCCTTCCCACCCATCCGAGGTGCCCGTCAGACACACCTTCTTTCTGTTCCCCCAACAGGGCATCGCCATTGCCATTGTCTACACCTCTGCACTCTTCCCCTGCTGGTGGATAGTACCATAATCCCTTTCTGTCACTGGGATCTCAGTTCAATGTTCTCTCCTTAGTGAGGCCTTCTCGGAGCTCCTGAATTAGCTCACTCCCTGGTGTACCGTGTGGGTGTTCCCTTTCTAGAAACAGTAACTCTCTGGAATCAGTATGTTTACTTGTATTTCCTTCTTGGCTAGCCCTCCCTCTTTGACAGTGAGCTCCATGAGAACGGGAATTCTTCCTGTGTTTTTCATTGTTATGTCTCAGCACTAGAATGGTGCTTGGAAGATGGGGGTGTCAGATAAATATTCACTGAATGACCAAGTAAGCTACTGCTATTTCTCTCTGCCAAGAAAAGTCCTTCCCTGTTGCCCTACCTTGCTCATTCTTGTCATCCAAAATCTACCTTCAAAGCAAGCTCCCTCACCCTCCTCACAGGCATCGTTTTGTTGTCCTTCTAAGCTTCTTGAGCATCCTGTGTATATGTCTATCATAACATTGATCAGATTCTATTTTAATTTGTATTTACTTATGGGTCTCTCTCACTAGACTAGGAGTCACTTGTGGGCAGATCTGGTTTGTAAATATCTTTGTATTCTTAGCACCTAATGTCATGGCTGTACATATTAGGCATCCAGTAAATGTTTGCTTTAAGAATACTCACTTGTAGTTTATAAACCTTCTTCTCTAATCCATGTCTCCACAGGTGTTCCTTACCCAAGGGATGAGGATACAACCAGATGTCTTTTAAAGAGAGATTATTGCATCCCTTTATTTATTGAAAGTAAAATCTCTTGTGCTTCAGTCATAAAACCAGTACTTCCTTGGGAGCAATATCCATGGCTACCTCTAGAGTTTATAGCTTATGCTTTTGGAAAAGAACAGAAAATTCCCACCAGCCACTCCTCGGAAGGAAGA
>NW_006922287.1:930716-933592 GCF_000298275.1 Orycteropus afer afer
GCGATACGCCACCAGAGCTCCCCTTATCACTTTAGCCCATAGCTTTCTTAACCTCTTTTGTCACCACTTATTAGCTACATGAAACACTTGTTTCTTATTTCATAGGCTAATGTTTCAGAGGTATCCATACATCTTTTATGTACTAGATAGGCAACAATCATTGCCAATGGAAGTAGCAATCAAGTAATCAGATGACATACTGCATTGGGCAAATTGGCTGCAAAATATTTCTTTAAGGCATTAAAAAGCACAGGTCACTTTGATGACTAAGATGTGCCTGACCCATGCCATGGTCTTTTCAATCACCTCATATGAATGTGAACTCATATGAATGTGAAAGCTATACAATGAGAAAGGAAGACCAAAGAAAAGTTCACACATTGGACTTGTGGTGTTGGTGAAGAATATTGAATATATCACGAACTGCCAGAAGAATGAACAAATCTGTCTTGGAGGAATACAGCCAGAGTGCTCCTTAGAAGCAAGGATGGTGAGACTTCAATTTACTTTGGACATGACATCAGGAGGGACCAACATCAGACGGAGAAGAACATTATGCTCGGTAAAGTAGAGGGTCAGTGAAAAGGAAAGGAACCTGATATGAGATGAATTGATATGGTGGCTGCAACAATGGTCTCAAACATAACAATGATTGTGAGCATGGTGGAGGACCCAGCAAGGTTTCCTTCTGTTATACACTGAGGTGTTATGAGTCAGAGTCAACTTATGACAACAAGAATTATATAGCCAATTACATAGACACTCCAAAAAGTTTCCAGAGGTCAATGCCTGCTCATTAAATATGGACAGCAATGTAAAGCCATGTTAAAAGAATAAAATCCCTACTGCACGGTGGCAAGAAGAATGAGATCCTATGTTTATGATGTCATCCAATCCAATACTACCAACCTTTACAGGTACGAAGACAACTTACTGTTGTTTTCTGCAAAAATCCTGATGACAGGCATCAACTCAAAGAGCACTTTCGGTTTTGATTCAGTGAGTTTCATGTTTCTTTTGTCCCAGCCAGCACCTTCCAGATATAAGCCATAGACATAGACACCCTCGATTGGAGGAGCAGAGATGTCGTCCTTCATCCATTTGGTGACTTCGTTACAAAGCACCATATTGTCCAGAGCCCAACCTTTGTTGGCACGAGTTACTTCCTATTCAAGGCAAGAACAAAAACAAAGGACTAAGGAAGAAATTAAAAGTTTGTATTAATATAGAGCATAACAATGATGAAACTGTGGTTCTAAATTAGTCTAGTCCAAAGCAATTAAAAAATTATTTAAAGAGTGAAAAATAATCCTGTATAAGCAATTGTTGTTGTGTGCCATCGAGTTGGACCTGACTTATAATGATCCCTCCTTGGGTTTCTGAGGCAAAATCACTACGGAAGTAGATTGCCCAACCTTCCTTCCAAGGAGTGGCTGGTGGGTTTGAACTGCCAGCCTTCTGGTTAGCAGTCAAATGCCTTAGGCACTATGCTACCAGAGCTCCTCACTATACAATAGCCATGTCTTAATTGAGCCAGTTACACTTTAAAAATAAATATAATAACAAATACAGTAAAACTTGCAGAAGTTGGAAACTGCATAAGGTGGAAACGTGTCAGAGAAGGAAACTCAAATATTTTCCACCAAAATGAGTAATAGAAAAATGGTTAAAGGCAGAAAATTTGTGAGACAGAGAGAAACAAGGCTATCCCATCAAGTTCTGACTCTCACAGGTTTCACTGTATAAAAATAACATTTTGAAGTACAAGCTGGCAGTCTGCAGAGAAGCTGTTAGATTTATTTTCATGACAATGTAACTACTAGTGCCAAAAAGCGACAGTCATTCTCTTATTATATGCTTCAAAACTATAATGAAAGAGGAAAAGTTGGGAGAAGAAAATTATAACAACACAATGGGGTACAAATCAGAGCTATTACCTGGCGCATAGCAGTTAAAAATCCTTGGGGGTTGAAAAAGCCCGTCATCCAAAAGCAGTGGGGCCGGCCACTGAAAACCCAGGACGTAAACTGGCGATTTCTTTCCAGAAGTTCAGTAAGCCAGAAACCCAATGTACTTGAACCCCAAGATGCCTAAGAAGCATACAACAAAACAACTAATTAATGCAGGGTTAGTTCTGTTGTTTAACTGGGTTTGTTCAAAGAACAGTGATGAAATATCAGTTTTTCCTTTAGAATACAACAGTCCCTAGACATAATTCCCCTTATGTTGTGACATTTAAGGTTTTCAGATTATTTTCCCTCCTTAATAACATTAATGATCTTAAGATATGGTAGAATCAGCTAATCACCACATGAGTAAACCAAACCCATTGCCATCGAGTTGATCCCAACTCATGGTGACCCCTTGTGTTATGCAGTAGAATGGCTCCTTTAAGTTTTTTTGGCTGTAATCTTTACAGAAGCACATTGCCAGGACTCTTTGCTGCAGCATGGCTGAGTGGGTTCGAATCACCAGCATTTGGGTTAGTCATTGAGCACCATTGGGGCCACCCAGTGACCTACCACATAAACACCGTATGTTGTTCAACAATGGGCAACAGTGGGTTCAAACATGGCAATAACTGTGAGGGTGGCCCAGGACGAGACAGTGTTTTGTCTGTTGTACATCGGTCACTATGAGTTGGAACCAAGTGGATGGAACCTAACAACAACAGTGCTACTGAAGATATCTGATGTCCGTAGAATCACCTTCCACGTACCAATACATACATCACCAATTCCGTTCTTTATTGAAACTCGACTATTTCTCCTTGGGTTACATTTGCAATAGATACAATATAAAACAGAATTTCTATGTCCATAAATACACTCCCATCCTCATCTGAATAAATCAACATCACTTAGAATATACAGTGT
>NW_006922287.1:937643-938712 GCF_000298275.1 Orycteropus afer afer
TGTCTGCCAATCTTGAGACTCTGAATGGACTTGAATCAATGGCCTGCCATGTGGTTTGGTAATAGCAGGACTGTGCCTTTTTACCTGTCAACCTTGGGTTTGTCAGCCTCAGCAGCCAGCAACTGTCTGAGTGAAGAAAGCCTCCAGATTCAGTGGGCTGGGAGCATGAGGCAGAGCTGAAGCCCAAGGTCAAGGGGCTTTCACCCAGGCCCTACAGCCTGGCACTTTGAACTCAGACTTCTAGGCTCCAAAACTGTAAGAGAATAAAGTCCTGTTTGTTTAAACCATCCCCCTTGTGGTATTTTCTGTTAGAGTGGCAGGACTAACCTAGGACCTTTTTTGTATCAGATGTGCCAAGCTGAGTTACTTTACCCCAGAACTAGTGGCACTGAGTTGCTTCCAACTTCTGGGGACCCCATGTGTGTCAGCGTAGCCTGAGCTCCATAGAGTTTGAAGAGTTGATTTTTCAGAAGGAGAGTCCCAGGCCTTTCTCCTGAAGTACTTCTAGGGGGACTCGAACCCCAAACCCTCCTGTGAGGGTCTGAGTGCAGTAACCATTTGTACAACTCAGGGAGCCACAGCACTGGCATATTTGGCAGAAGGACATAGAATCTTCTAAACCTAGTTACTTATCACTTTTATTGATGTAATTATTATTATCCTCATAGATATTTCTTCTGCTTCAAAAATATTTCAACCATATTTAGACATGAATGATCTTTTATCTGGTGTTTTTATAAAGGATACTGATGAAACCTAATGTTGTTGTTATTGTTCTTCTGGGCCACCCAGTCAATTTTAACTCAGTGACCCTCTAGGACAGAGTAGAACTGCAGTAAATCTTTATGGGAGCAGAGTGCCAGGTCTGTTCTCCTGTGAGATGGCTACTGGGTTTGAGCTCTGAGCTTTCCATTAGCTGCTGAGCACTTAACCACTATGTTACCAGGGCTCCTTATGAAAGCTGTCAGCAATATTAATTGTTTCCAAGCAAGTAATCATAGATCCTTCCAGGGAAAATTATTCCCTTGACTATAGGTTGTCTGGGAGCTCTGCTGGCATAGTGCCTAAG
>NW_006922287.1:939917-959688 GCF_000298275.1 Orycteropus afer afer
ACACACACAGCTGCCATTGCCAGAATTTCATCAACTCACTTCAAACGGGTTGTAGTCCATGGGCAGCTTCTCCAGCATATCCTCAGCTAGCCGGGCCACCACAGCCTCTCGGGTCTCATCTCCTCCACTAGAACTGTCTTTGGGTTGGATGCCAAGAATGGTGTCCAGCACATCCTTGGCCAGCTTGCTCTGGTAGGTGATGTCAGCATTGGGGTGCAGCCCGAACACCTCGGGGCTGTCATAGGCCGGTAAACTCTGTCAACAGATAAGCATAGATAGCTGATGTAAGCACCAGTTAAATTATACTGTTTTAAGCTCAAAACCAAATACACTGCCATTGAATTGATTCCGACCAATATCGACCCTATAGGAGAGAGTAGAACTGCCCCATAGGGTTTCCAAGGCAGTAATCCTTAAGGAAGCAGACTGCCACATCTTTATCCTGCAGAGTGGCCAGTGGGTTTGAACCACCAATCTTTTGGTTAGCAGCCAAGTGCTTTAACCATTGCACCATTAGGGTCTGCTTATACCACCTTAGAAAATAAAAAACCTGTTAATAAGATAAGTATTTACGTGAAATGCCTTCATTGTGTCAGACCGTAAAACTAAATAATTTTACTGGAAAAGACTCAGAAGTTGCCTTACAAAAAACAATGAACATTGAAAAATATAATATAGACTCATGGATCTCTAACAGCTGTGCCTCAAGTAAAACTCGATCCAAGAGGTCCTCTCTGGTGGTTTAAGACATGAGACTGGAAGGACATTGTGGCTTGCTATCTTGTTTCTTGATGGTGTTTTCTAATTTCAAGCACTTGTGTAAATAAATGTAAATGGCAGTCCTAAGAATTATATCCCAAATAAGATGGTATGTGGGAGTTGTATTCTCCAAGGGAGAAAAATGAAGATTAGGTAAAAAGGGCCATATTGAGAGAGAAATAGAGTCACAGAAAAAGAGAGACAATAAAAGGTGAAAAGTGAGTCAGGACAGAACCAGCAGCCAAAAATATCCTCAGCCATTTACAGAAAATAAAATTATTCACAATTTGACATGTATTTATATGTGTTCATCTTGTTCTTAATTTTACTATTGCTTTACTTGTATTTTTCACTCTCTTGTTTTACCCTTTTTTGTATAACATCTTGTAAGCGATCTCAAATTCATTCTGTGTATATAAATACACAGATGTACAGGCAAACCTAGATTTATAACTTCGGAGAGCACTTCTCCTATTCAGTGCTAATGATTAAAACCCACGTGTATTACAATGAGGACAAATAAATTTGTTGATTTGAATTAATAAAAGTGTTTAGGTGGTAATATATGTAAACCCATTACATTACTATATCAAAAAACCCCTCTAAACACACTGATAAATTTAGCCCTTTGAGGCTGAGATCTAGTTCGTTAACACTGAGATAAATAGCTAAGGCAAAAGAGAACACTAAATAATGATCTAATGAATTCAAGGTAGAGAGACAGAAATTTACCTAGCTGGAGACACAAATCAGATTTCTCTCCCCTGCACATTCCCAAATTTCCTGTTAGCATCTATGTTATTCTTTCTTTAAGCAGTACTTCTCAAATGAGAACGACTTTGCCTCCCAGGGGGCATTTGACAGTGTCTGGAGATAGTGTTGGTTGTCACAACTTGGGGGGCAAGGAGAGGGATGGTACTGGCCTCTCGTAGGTTAATTTACTAACCCAAGTTATGCTACTCAAGTTCCCACCATGCACAGGACAGTCCTCCACACTCGAAACCATCCAGTGCTGAACATCACTTGAGCTCAGGTTGAGGAACCGGTCTCAGAGGAAGTGCTTATTCAGAGCGGGTTCCTGGCCATCCTCGTAGGCTGTCTGCAGGGCCAGAAGTAAGTAACATGGCACAGGAAGAGGCAACAGGACTGAAAAGCTGAGCAAAGTCTAGTGGCTGCCTTTGCCCTACTGATGTGGTAGAGAGCATCACACCAGAGGGTGCCAGGGGACTTGTGTAGGTCCCCTAAGTTCTAAATCTGACCATCCAACATCTCCCCAAAGTCTATTCCTTGCTGGAGCCTTCAAAGAAAAGAGTAGGAGAGACTCACACAAAACACACTCAAAACTAACGTAAATATTTAAATCATAAGGTGAATATAAAATTACAAAGAAAGCATCAATGGTGGAAGCTTTAGTATATAACTCCATTACAATTTATTTTCAAAGAAGTATATGCAATTAACATCAAAAGCTAATATGGTTGTGGTTGCTTGATCTAGGCATAAAATTCCTGCATTGACAAACCTGGATATACTGAAGATAGTTCTCCACGGTGCTGCATTTTGGAATATTGTATCCTTCATAAAAGCTGAAATCAGGTCCAAACATACTTTCACTGAACCAAACCTTAGCAAAGGTGTTCAACAATCTCTTATCATAGTCATCAGTGACTCGTCCTCCATACTGAATCTCTCCTATCACGTAGCGGACGGTGATCCAGGAGACTCCCTGGGAAAATTGATAGAAAAGCGGGTGTAGAAACTATTACTGTCTCATCATTATGTCCCCCACCAAGTAACAACCAGACTCATTTTTCTTGGATCCACAATCAACTCTCATGGAAGCAGCAGTCAAGCCATGAGATGTCATATTGCACTGGGCAAATCTGCTGCAAGGGACCTCCTTAAAGGGTTAAGGAGCAAAGATGTTACTTGGAAGACTGAGCTGCACCTGACCCAAACCATGGTATTTTCTATCACCTCATATGCATGTGAAAGCTGGACAATGAATATGGAAGGCCACAGAAGAAATGATGCCTCTGAATTATGGTGTTGGTGAAAAATATTGAATATACCGTGGGCTGCCAGAAGAACGAACAAATCTGTCTTAGAATAAGTACAACCAGAGTACCCCTTAGAAGCAAGGATGGTGAGAATTCGTCTCCCATACTTTGGACATGTTAACAAGAGATCAGTGCCTAGAGAAGGACATCATGGATGGGTTGACACAGTGGCTGCATTGATGGGCTCAAGCACAGCAATGACTGTGAGGATGGGGCAGGACCGGGCAGCATTTTGTTCTGTGTACACAGGGTCTCTATGAGTCGAAACCAACTCGAGGGCACTGAACAATAACAAGAAATACGATTCACTCATTCACTATCAATGTGGAAAGTGCAGAATGAAATTTAAGTAGGCGAGGGAGAAAACGTAGAAAAGAATTTCAAATTCTGATGGGGTCCAGACTTTCTGGAGCTATGGAAGCTGGATGAACCCTTGAAACTACTGCCCTAGAGATTCTTTAAACCTTAAGCCAAAAGTATCCCCTGAAATCTTCTTATAACCCAACAGTAGTTGAGCTTACCTAGTAAACAAGGTTGGCCTTGAACACTGTGGTCTTTTAAGAACTATCTGTATGGGATCTAACTGACAATAGCAACTCAAAAGATGCGACAGAAAACGCAGGGGCAGTGAGTTTATGTTCTTGGGGGAGGAGCAATGCAGAAAAGGAGGGGGAGGGAGAGCGGTAGCACAACTCAAAGAACGTCCTCTATGTCACTGGCTGAGACATGTAGGTCTTGCTGAGTGACTGTTACATTCCGCTGTGTATGTTCTCAACAACAACAAGAAAAAATTAAACTAATTATAAAAAAGAAAAGAACTAAGTAGGCAAACATGAGGAGTTACTTAAAGCTAATATTTCTGATTTGAAATGAATTGTTTCCTGATGCATTCACTTCAAGAGAAAAAAAATTACATTCTGAGAAAACTAAGCATTCTCTAGAAAGCACACTTGAAAGGTAATCTAGACTCTCAGTTTTAAAGGATTTTTAATGAAATTTTCCATCCATCATCCCCACCAGACCTTTTCAGACTGCTTTACCTGTAACATCAACATGACTTTAAAAAACCAAAAGAGAATCAAACTCTGTCCATTTGTGACCCTAAATCAAGCATCAAGTGTGATCTAACACTTTAAGTCAGTTGCTATGACTTGAAATAATTACTTTGCTAGCACAGAAAATCATCACTCTCAGATAACTGACTCAAAAGCAAGGTGGTCACATCAGCTTAGGCCCCAGGCCCACCATCATCAGTGGTGAGAGGCACAAGCCTGGCAATACCTTTTTGATGTCCATGTCATCCAAGTGGTTTTGAATGAACTGCACTGTAGCATTGAAGTCTGCTTGATTGAACTCGTAGGGTATATTCCAGCCAAGTGGACCAAACTTCCGCCTCTCCTGGACTGTGGAGTGCAGGAAAGCCACCGCGTACAGCATGGGCTTCCACTGGACCATGGTGCTCACGTCGAGCAGGTCTTGGCTCACGCCTATTGCAATCAATATTGGGAGAAGATGTACCACTTTTGTCAAACATTTTTTTTCTATTATTTTAACAACTTAATTTTTTGTAATTTCCTGATATTAAATTTCACTTCTTTTGAAGTTTTTATCACATTTGAATGACAATTATAACCTGACTTTTGATGTCTAGAGAACACCTCTCTCCGAAAAATGTGCAGAGATTTCAGAGAAGGTGGGGTTTGCTAATAAGATGCCAGTTCCTGCCCATCTAACAAGGTAATGTAAGGATAAAAGAGGTAGAAGAATGGTGGTAATAAAATAATAATAATTAGGACATTGTGGTGTAGTAAATTACTTAGTGTGGCTTTTCTAGCCATAAGTCTTTGTAAACTCCCTGGTGGAATTTGCTGTGAGCAACTGAGGAGCTCCTGATTGTAAAGGTTATCCACCTGGAGTATTTCTGTTGGGTGGCACAAAGCCATGTTCTGGGAGGTTCCCACTCTCTCTCAGGTGCTTAGAATTCTGATGTTATGATTGGTTAGTTGGGCCACTCTGCCAGGCTCAAAAGGAGGCCTCCTAGAGGCAGAAGAAGTTTCTCTCCGACTGCTGGTTGAGGAAGATGTGCTGCTGAAAGAGACACACGCTCCTGGGAAAGAGACGCAAGAGACACGCATTGCTGAGTGAGACACCGAGGGACACTCATTGCTGGGAGAGAGACTGTGAGAGACTGTTAGGAGAGAGTCTGGGCTGGGGGAGAGACTGAGCATTTTTCCTGAACTTGAATTGTAGCCTGGTGCTTCCCTAATAAACCCCGTAATCTGTGAGTTCTGTGTGGCCACTGCAGTGAATTATCAAACCCAGCAGAGATGTGGTGGGTGCGTTGGGAGGAACGGTTGGAGAAAGGACTGGAGGGAGGTAGCATGTCTGGCCTTGCAGTAATAGGCCTTGGGTTACTGATAGTGATTCTGTCTTCCTCTTGTGGGATTAGAGGAGGTCAGGAGATGTGGCCCTCTTGCCCTTTTTGCAGGCATGTACTTAGGTTGCAATGGGCTCCTGTATATACTATTTTTATTAAAATTAAATTATTGTAGTTATTATTTGATTTCACTGTTCTGCCTGAATTCCTCTACCTCTATTTCATTCCTGCATTCCCTGTGGATTGACAGGAAGTTGAGTTTGTTAGCAACCCTCAAAAAAATCTCTTGGCAAATTTTTCAGACAAAAATTTTTCAGAGAAAAATACAATAATTATCATCATCATTATTACTATCATTAAAGCCACTACTTAATTAAAATGTATTTCAACACTCCTAGATTTATTATCTCTATTTTACAAGTGAGGGATTGAATCTCAAGTTGTTTTAGCGACTAGCACCCAAGACAGCAAAGCATTAGTCAAACAGGAATGACCAGAATCAGGTATCGGGATTCAAAATCCATGCTCTTCCTGTGACCATCAGTCCCAGACCTAAAGCTATGAGGAATCAGTGAGATCCTACAATATTTGTTTCTTTGTGATTGACCTATTTCATGCAGCATAAAGGTTCATCCATGCTGTGGCATGTATCAGGACTTCCACTATGCATATATACCACATGTTGCTGATCCATTCATCTACTGATGGGCATTTGGCTTGTTTCCACCTTTCGCCGATTGTAAATTGTGCCACAATGAACACTGGCATATATGTGTCCATTAACATTGCTACTTTCAGGTCTCTTGGATGTATACGTAAGAGTAGGACTGATCTGAAATACTTTAAATAGGAGAATGAGAACAGAATAGACATCCAAGTTGAACAGTGGTTACCAGAGGCAGGAGGGAAGGGAATCTGTTTACCTTACACTGAGTTCTTGTTTCTGGGGATGGAAATACTGTCAGTGGATATTGGGGATGGTTGCACAACATAATTGATGTAATTGGTTTCATGGAATTGTACAAATGAAAAATGTTGAATTAGCAAATGTTATGTTACCTAGATTTTTACAACAATTAAAAACAAAAGCTATGAAGCAAAAGAAACGTTGGCAAAGAGGACAATCTCTGTTATAGCAGCGATTGGAGGGCATTTGGATTGCTTTTTTTGACATTATTCATTTATTTTTCATTAAAAAAATCTGTGGTAAACTACATGTAACATAAATTTTGCCATTTTAACCATTTTTAAGTGTACAATCCAGGGACATGGATTACAGTCACCATGGTGCGCAACCATCACCACTGTTTCCAAAAGTTTTTATTCACCCCAAAGAGAAACCCAGTGCCCTGTCAGCTGTAACTTCCATTCCCCAGCCCCTGGGAACCACCAATAAAGTGTTGTATCTGCATTTGCCAATCCTAGATATTTCATATACATGAAATTAGCTGGCATTCTGACATATGGGCCCCAATTAAATGGAGACCGTATTAATTTATTCAGTCTCTTCTCTTGGAAGGGGCTATTGTCTTCCTTCAGACATGGAACATAAAGACAACAAAAGACAAAGTTATCATTTTTGATGTTAACATACAAAGGCAGAGTGTCTAGCTGGAGAACCCAACTAGAGGAATTTTGGAGGACTCGAAATTCTGAGCTAGGAATCATGAGTTCGGACTCCGTGGCACTGCTTGAGCACATTCTACACACAGTATGACTAAAGGGAGGGCCACCTTCTCATCACGCTTAATAACAGCACCACTTGCTATAACTACAGCCTCACTAATTCTGTTTTTACAATTTCCTTGAAAAAACAACGTAAGTACAAAACGCTCCTGTAGACTCACAAGCCAGCTTCAACTCACCGCCATATGTTCTTTTCAGTCCTGCCCGCAGCCCCTGTGGGGGCTCATTGGCAAATTTAATGGCCATCTGAAGGAGTGTAATGGGGAACTGCTTATGAACCTCGGTGGTCATCCATAGGCGGAAAGCGTCATGTATGATTTCCATCTCTGTGATTACGTCCATGAGCTCATCCATGAAGTCAAGTCCCAGGTGGCAGTTCTGCAAAAGTGCCCATCCTCCCTAAGCCAACAACAGCAAGTGCAAATGGGATTAGGTCATGTTTCACCCAGAGACTTGAATTAATAAGTTCTATAGAAATTAAATCATTAAAATTTAATAAAGAAGCACACTAGCCACTTTAAATTAATCTAGGTCAAACCTAAGGCTACAATGGCTTAATTGAGAGAAGCTATGTTTCTTTCTTGTTCCATTTATTTGTCTCACAGTATAATAGCATGCCGACTGAGGAATTACGTTGGGGCAGCAGACATGAAAACAACCAAAGTGAAATATAAGAAGAGATAATAGTGCTTCCAAGGAAAGATGGTTGATGGAAAACATTCACTTAGCACTGCTCCCTCCCCAAATCCCATGACAACTACCAAACCAAATCAAACTCACTGCCATCGCGTTGATTACAACTCATAGTGACCCCCATTGGGTTTCAAGGCTGTAAATCTTTAGGGAAGCAAACTGCCTCATCTTTCTTCTGTGGAGCAGATGGTGAGTTCGAACCACCGACCTTTAGGTTAGGAGCCAAATGCCTTAACCACTACACTACCAGAGCTCCTTGTTACAACCACAGTGAAGATACATATGTACTTGTTTTTAAGGCATGAACTCTTAAGGATAAAGACATTGAGAGTGAAGACATTATCAGTAATATTTCAAACAAGACTTAAGATTCTCTGATTGGCTTTCACTCTTTCCAAAAACAAACCAAGCACTGGATCTGAAATCTTAGCAGAGCTACATATAAAACCAGTAATTTAGGGAAGTCATAGAATCCCTTATATTTCACTGCCTCACAGACTATCTAGTCTGTGGCCTTTTTAAACTCCAGTTGACACTATTCACAATTCAAAGTATAAAGCACTCAAATACCAAGCTTTTAAGACAGTAACATCTCTAACAAGTTATAAGCATGCTAATAATAAAGATTTATTATTATTATTATTTTACTTGAAACCAAAAACAGGTATAAACTGAAGGTTAAAAATGCTCCATTTAAGTTCTACTTTAGCTACCTGAACCTGTAATTATTTACCTTAAATTGAAATTAAACAAGCATCCCATAATGTTAGTGCTTCTTATTCTAATGTTATATCTTTGCAGGGAAACTGGATGGAAAATCTGATGTTCTGGTTGAGTAAGCTTTTCACGTAAGTCAAAGCTCAGCCCCGAAAGCTTTAAGTTGTATCTGTTTTTCTGTGAAAACAGTATTTTTCACTGCTAAGCAGTGTTTTCTGAGAAACAAAATTAATGTCTGATAGACATTACACTTTTCCCTGCTTCGTAAACAGCATGCATCATGTATGTCCAAACTGTTCTCAATGATTCATAAGCTCTTTTCTGGATTCCTATCTGATAATCATCATAACAACAGGTTAAAACACAATTAGACATTTGGCCTTACATTGGCCATGGTCTGCTGCAAGAGCTTGCGAGCATGGACCTCCTGGCCCTGGCCCATGGACACATAGCGGGTTTCTATTTTCAGTCTCTTCCCCAAGGCGATGATGGAATCCGTGGGGTCTGAGCCCATAGACAAGAGACAGATGAGTGGTGTTCGAGGATCAGATTCCTCCCACATCTTTTCCAAGTCCAGGATAACACCTTCAGCATACTTTTCGCCCATGGAGTCCATGATGTATTTGCGGGCCTACCAAAAAACAGTACATGAGTCACTGGAGTCTGACTGCCCCATATATATAAAGCAGTGTGGTTTTCCCAAATTCATCTTTGTAGATTATGTCAATGATGCCCACAGTCATCCTGCCTGAGCATTTGTTTTTGTTTTTGTTTTAATCCTCATTCTATAGGCAAGGATACTGTGTTACTCTGTGCACCAAAGTCATACAGTTAAAAGACCACAACTTAACTTTGTGGACCTCTTTTGTGGACTCTCTTTGAATACATTTGCTGCTTCTTCCTATAAATACAGAATGAAAATGCTAGGAAATTCTATTATTTAGGATGCTTTAAGGGAACTAGATATGGATTTAAAGAATCAAGCAGGCAGAAGAGCTCTTGGAATTTAATGGATACTGAACTAGATAATTATTGAATGACTATTTATTGAATGAACTGTATTAAGTATTTATTGAATAAATTAATTTTTAAAGACTTAGCTCATAAATATTCTATGTATGCAACAAAATTTACACTTTATGACATTTACCAAGAGCACCTTTTTCTTTAAATTATCAATACTACCTTCTACTACTACACATTTCTTACCATTCAGAAGACAATGCCATCCCTACCTAATAGGCCCAGCTGCCACTATCCACAGAGACAATATTCAGTCAAATCAAAAGCCTCCATCAAGAAAGGCTGGGCCTAGAGATGGTCGGAAGTGTGCCATGGCAAGCTTTCATGTCAGAGTCTTGGATCTCCCATTTAGGAAGCAAGTATGTTTCACTTGGGAATTACAGTAAGTTCGGTTTTGCTTTTTCTCTTAATGGCTTGGTTCATTACACACTCTCTCTTAATTTTCTTTCACTTTCCTTCTATCATTCATTCATTCATACACCTCATTTTCATCCTAACTCCTTTCTTTCTCCTTATGATTGTCACCATCTCTTTCCATTTTTGACTCATCCCTGTTACTGTTATTTTTTTTTAACATTTTATTGTGATTCGGGTGCAATTTACAAAGCAGATTTGTTTTACATTGAACAGTTCATATACATTTTGTTTCACCACACAATTACAATGATTACAATCCTCACACAGTGCAACATCTCTTCTTTGACGTCCTCCCTGTGCTTGACCCTTCCCTGTGCCCTTGTTACCTATGTGTTTCCACTTGCCTAGCTTCCTCCTTGTCTAAATGCTGCCCTTCTGATTTTCCATGGCTGATTTCCTAAGGAACGCATCTACCTGGTGGAGCTGTTCAGCTTATAGACCTGTCTATTAGTTTATCTGAGGGTTAAGCCATGGGAGTGAGTCCAATCACAGTTCACCATATCACAAATTTTGTCAACTATATTTCCACCCATATTCTAGAAATAACATAATCCTTTCTCAGACAAAGTAAAACAATGATCATTTATTTTTTAACAAATACTGCTATTAATGATGAGTATCAATTTTAGCCTCTTTTCTTCCACTTATAAATGGTTGCATTCCCTCCAAGAAAATCTGCATCCTATTCTGATGTTTCCCTCCACCCCCAGTTTCTCACTCCAGTGAAGCTCCCCAGAATAATTATCCTTACATAACAAGTAGCCCAACAGTGGGTGCAACATGACTTGTAAACCTTTCCAGAACTGAATGGATGATAAGCCTTGGTGGGGTGAGCCTTGGTGGACCCTACAGCTGAGCCTTGAAACACTCAGCCATAGAGAAACACAAAATAGCTTCTGATGGAATTTCCCTTGAATCAGAGAACATTCAGATTGACCTGGACCAAAGAGGAGATGGTCTCTGGTTAAATAACTGTCTTTGGCTTTAAAGCATCCAGAGTTTGGTTCCAGCCAGTAATACAGGCTCTTCCTCCACCTTTAATCTTTAGCTGTGTTTTGTTTATGCTCAGTCATTGCCCGACCTCAAGTTTCTGAGCTCACACATTGAAATGTGGTTCCCCACTCAAGTTTGCTCTCTTTGCAGGTGAGAGCAAAAGGGTGTGGCACGATTAGAAAATCTCCCAGCTTACCGGTCTACCTTCTTCTGCATCCTGGTAAGAGAGGGGAAATGGGTACCATTATGCATTGGATTGTGTGCCCCAAAAAATATGTATTGTAAATCCTAACCTTTAGATCTGTAGTTATAATCCCACCTGAGAATGGTATTTTCTTTATGTTAATGATAGTATTGTTGTTGTTGTTGTTAGGTGCTGTCGAGTAGGCTCTCAATCACAGCGACCCTGTGCACAACAGAACAAAACACTGCCCAGTCCTGTGCCAGCCTCACAATCCCTGCTATACCTGAGCCCATCGTTGCAGCCACTGTGTCAATGAGATAGTATTAGTGAGACCATTCTGGTCATTCAAGACTCTAGACTGAATTGGCACCCGTCATAGTTCTCTAGTGTGGCTATAGCAGAAACAGCACAAGTGGGTGGCTTCAACAAACAGAAATTTATTTTCTCACAGTTATCAGGGTGCCAACTCTAAGGGATGGCTTCTCTGTTGGCTCTGGGAGAAGTCCTTGTCTCTTCAGCTTCTATTCCTAGGCTCCTTGGTGACCTTCATGTGACATGGGATTTATCTTCCCCAATCTCTACTTGCTCACTTGCTTGTTTAATCTCTTATAATTAATCTCTTGATTTCTTCCAGCTACTTTAAAATATACAGACCATTCTTTGCTCATAGACTTTTTACAAAAACTTGCAGTAGCCCAAATTTGGCTCACAGGCCACTGTTTACCCACCCATGGAAGAGACTACAAGGAAGCCTATTTTGATTCAAATAGCAATAATGTCTGACTATTCTTTCTGGTGTGAAAGTCTTATGCCTAGAAAAAAGATATTCTCAAATGGACCCAGAGTTACTGGTTCAAATTGGCTCCAAGGGTTGCAACGAGTCTATGGTACAAGTATGCACACTTAAGGATATGTGGAAATTCCAAATAAAACCATAATGTCCTACACATGGATTTGAAACCACAAGTAAGTGCTAGAAAGAGTGCACTTTTTCATTTTCTTTAATTCGGCTTCAATTCTACAAACTGTACTCTCCCACTGAGCAAGTAGTACAATGATCCTCAAGCATTACTGGGTCTCTCCAATGTGTATGGTGCCCCTCATATCACAGCTATGAATCTCGGACCTCAGCCACCTCCTCTGTCCCAGGCAATGTGCTAAATTTGAAGGTCATGGTTGTAAATAAATAACCCTGCCACTGACAAGCAAGCCACTCCCCAAGATTAGGCACACATTGAGCAAATAATAGCAAATGAACTAGTTTTAAGATTTCATGACTTACAGGGGTACATGAAAGCACAAAACCAATTAGCCTTCCAGGAGTACACCAGGAACAGGCTATCTCATAAGAAGCAAATCTGAGTTTCTGTTGGAATGATAAATGGGCTTTATCTAAGTGGAGGGGACAGCTAGGCAGGTCCAATAGTTGAGCATTCCACATAGAGAGATGTGTTCAGAGACCTTGGAGAAGAAAAGAGCTAGTCATCTACAGGGGACATAAGGACATCCATTAGGACTCATGTAGGAATCAGCTCATGTGGTGGGTCAGCCTGCCTACCTACAAAGAAAGCTAAAATCTCACAGGCATGAGTGAAAATGAGTATCACAAACTCAGATTTTCAGTGGTTACTCTTCACGTAACTCTGAATGACATTCTGTCCCAACCCCTAGTTCCAATGAAGTGGTCTCAGCTTTGGAGTGGAGGAAAAAAATGAATAAATAAACCTCCCCTGTACTGATCTTTCTTTGTCAAGTGTTTTCAAGACTCAAATGTGTGTGTGCATGAGATAGCACCAGTTAGTGCTGGTTGTCTTGCAACCAAGCAGCTGAACACCCTCAGATATGGGTAGTCAAACACAGCTGAAAGGCCGAGAACAAGTAACACTCAGGCAGACTCCACCACCCAGCAACTTATGCTGGTGGGCCAAAGAAAACTAGCTTGAGATTTCATTCACTGATTATTCTCTCATTCCACTCTGGCCCTCAGACTGGTATGGCAGTGAAACTTCTAGTCTGTGACTGATCAACTGATAACTCACATATGCAGAATAAAATCAATCCACAAAAATCTAAGAGTATTTGACAGCTGCGCATCATGCAGAAATGCTTTCAGTTGCAGGTAACAGAAAACCTCATCAACAATGCCTTAAAGAAATGGAGATTTAATTTCTCCACGTAACAAGAAGATGTGGGAGCAGCAGCTCTGAGTATTGGTTCAGAGGCTCAAAGATTATCAAGGCTACCATTTCTGTCATTTCAATGGTCCATCATGTGGACAATTTAATGGTCATAATAGGGCTGAATGCAACAGATCCTGACATCACAACTGCATTCCAGCTGGAAGAAGGTGTGAAGGGGACAGTTGAGGCTGCGTCTATCCCTTTCATCAGGAAATCAAGTGTATTCCCAAAGGTCTCAGCAGACCACCTTTTAAAGTTCATCAGCCAGAACTATATCACACAGTCACCCATAGCTTCAAGGGAAAGTAGAAAGCATTTATCATGTCCTGACTATAAAACAGAGGTAGGCAAGGAAGAACAGATTTGAAATGTGGGTGAGTTAATCTACCAACAATGCCTTCTACACTGCCAATTTGTATAACTTGAATTAATATTGGTTTGTGAGTTGATAATTCCATTGATGTTTGCTCATCTACAAGGTGTGACAGACAGCAAAATTTTCCAAAAAGTTCTTGAATAAAAGAAACTAAAATTCCGTCTAGTTACCGATCTTTCTTTCTGTAAAACTGGAATAAGTTACAATTGTATGATTTTTGTAACGAAGAAAAAGTAACCAATTTCATGGAGCTCACAGAATCATGGTCAAGCATTGTGATTTTAAAAATCACACCCAGAGAAGGAAATTAGGATTTTTAAGCCTTAAAATGTTTTAAAAAGACAGTACAAAAAGATTGGTTTGTAGGCCTGTCTCAGTCAAAAAAGATGAAATAAGGTAAGTGGTCTCCTATGAGTCTGTCTTTGTTTACTTTGCCATAAAATGATAATCTTTTCTATAAGTCTTAGTTCAGAAATTTTATGATTCTCTGTATTAACCTTCACGTCTTATATACCATGTGAACAGACAATAAATAAATCATCATGTGCTCATTCATTCAGTCTTTAGATTCAAGAGCTAGTCTTTGGGTACCTATTGTGCATTAGGAAATGTTGGCATGACTGAGGAGGCTCTTCTATGAGGACTAATTTAGTGAGGGTCTAAATTTAAGTTTATTTAAAAATTTTTCTAGTGAAAGAAAGGAACTGAATTATGTCCCTCAAGTAGGCAAGTCCAGTTCCTTCGATGGTGGACTATTCTGAGTCATGGGCAGAACAGGCATGATCTAAGGAACTTACAAGCTCCTCCAGCTATAGCACCTTCTCCTCAAGCCTGTCATTTCACTTGATGTTCCTATCACTGAACTGGCTCCTTTGAGAGTTATCTCCAGAAGGTCAAGTTTAAGAGCATAGCTGTGGGAAGGGAGGGAAGCTGGCCCAGCCAGCTACCTTGTTCTGCCCAACAATTACCCACTACTGGAATTAATCTATAATATTAGCTGGGAGGCCAAAAGGGCATCCTATGGAGGTGGTGCTCAGTCCATCATTAACATTAATGATGGACTAGAATAGCTGGGGAAGGTGTGGGATCCAGGCTGGAGCCAAAGAAATCTGTTCCAGTTGAGGGTCCTGAACAACATCCACCCCTCTTGGAGCAAGTAAGGATTTTCAGAAGGAAGGGAAGATCAAAGACCAAAATGTCTAGTTCACAATTCTGCCTGAGACAGCACAGGCCAGGGAGCTACAGGATTTACTAGGATGCTGTGGCCCTAGCTCTTTTCTGAAATCAGTCAGATCTGTGTTGGTATGCCATCATGCCTGGTGGAAGCCCTCTCGGTCCCCACCCCTTCACCTTCATTAACTTCTGTCATCTCAATATAGTCTAGAAGTTTGGCACCAGGTAGAGCCTAATCGCTAGGCCCAGAAACTCATTCTACTCTTCTGGTTATGTGTCCTTAGGCAAACCACTTCATCTCTCTTTGTGTCGCCTCTGAAATATGGGGGCAGTAATTAAAATGGTCAAGCTTAGAGGGTATGTTATGGATTGAATTATGTGCACCCCAACAAAATATGTGTTGAAAACCTAACTCCTGTTTAGAAATAGAGGTGTTACTTTTGTTACGTTAATGAGGTCATAGCAATGTAGGGTGGCTCCTACACTTAATCACTTCTGAGTTATAAAAGAGCAGATTAGACACAAACACGGACACATAAGCACAAATACATACAAAGAGAAGAGGAAGACAGATGCAGCTATAGCCCAGGAACATCAAAGATTGCTGGCAACTACTAGAAGCTGAAATAGACAAGAGTCCCTAGAGCCACACCTGAACATGGACTTCTAGCCTCCAGAGCTGTGAGAAAATAAATTTATGATCATTAAAGTCACATACTTATTGGTATTTCTGTTATAGCAGCACTAGGAGAGTAAGACAGGTATGGTCCTAAAGGCCATGAGAAGCCACTGAAGAACTTTAGAAGCCCAGGAATGGCATGATCATATTTTTATTTCTTCTAATGCACAGGAGGATGGACTAGAAGAGCAAGAGAGAACAAAGGGGACCAGTCAGGACAGAGCTCTGCTCAGTCTAGGGATGACAGAGGCCTAGATGAAGATGATAAAGTTACAAAGGAGCTTTGTAGACTTAAATGTCATTATTGAACCAAGTGCATTTTCTATAAGAGAAAGAAACTGCTTGAACTTTCCCTTCTCCACTGCCAGGAAATAAGGCAACTTGCACAATTCATTCGGGCAGGATAAAAGTAATGAAACTGAGAAGGAAACATGAAGGAAGGGTAATCCCAGTGCCCTGAGGTGCACAATTCATTTTTCTTTTCTCCATCAATCATTGAATGTAGTTGTTTTCATGGTTCCACAATACATAAGTGGACTTGGTGATGGTTACTCCACATGTTTTTAACACTCCCTCTGGAGAGTGAAGGGAAGAACTTCCTACATTCTATTATAAACCCCAGCCTTTTATTACTTCACACCTTATGGGGAGAAGCCCTTAAGGAACCAAACTGTGCTGAATCTTAGAGCTTATCCTTTTATATATGAAGGCAAGACTCAACAGAATTTTAGAAGGTAAAGTTCCATGATGCTAGGATAGCAGATTAAAGGTCTTTGAAAAGACAAAACTTCTAGAGGCAGGATTCACATTGAAACTTAATATAAAATTCAAATAGTTTTAGGCCAATGTGCTTTCTTGCATCGAGGGCTGTGACACTTCCTGGGTAAAGGCCAAGACTTTCAGTAGGTTGGGTTTTCCTCTAGTCTACCTATCCTTCCTACTCTCTACATTCTTCCTGCTTAAAGTAACATTGTTTTACTACTGAGGAAATTGAATTGCTGTTGTTGTTGTTGTTAGGTGCCATTGAGCTGTCTCCGACTCACAGTGACCCTATGCACAGCAGAAAGAAACACTGCCCGGTCCTGTGCCAGCCTCACAATCTTTACTATACCTGAGACCATCACTGCAGCCACTATGTCATTCCATCTTGTTGAGGGCCTTCCCCTTCTTCGTTGACCCTCCACTTTACCAAACATGATATCCTTCTCCAGGGAATGGTTCCTTCTGACAACATGACCACAGTAGATGAGGTGAAATCTGGCCATTCTTGCTTGCAAGGAGAATTCTGGCTGCACTTCTTCTAGGACAGATTTATTAGTCCTTTCAGCAGTTCATGGTACTCTTAGCATTTTCCAACACCACGACTCAAAAGCATCAACTCCTCTTCAGTCTTCCTTATTCATTGTCCAGCTCTCACATGAATATGAGGCGATTGAAAAAATCATGGCTTGGGCTGGGCACACCTTACTCTTCAAGGACACATCTTTGCTCTTCAGTAATTGAAAGAACGTCTTTTGCAGCAGATTTGCCCAATGTAATACGTTGTCTGATGTCTTGACTGCTGCTTCCACTGGTGCTGATTGTAGAACCAAGTAATATGAAGTCTCACAACTTCAATCTTTTCTCCATCCATTGTGAAGCTGTTTATCGGACCAGTTGTGAGGATTTTTGTTTTATTTATATTGAACTATAATCCATACTGCTGACTGTAATCTTTAATTTTCATCAGTAAGTGATTCAAGTCATCCTCACCATCAGCAAGCAAAGTTGTGTTGTCAGTGTATCTCAGGTTGTTAATGAGTCTTCCTCCAATCCCGATGCCACATTCTTCTTCAAAATGGAATAGCCTATCGTTTTTGAGTTAATGAGTTAGTGTAAAATACTAAGAAGAATAATATACTACCTTTATGTTATACTTACCAAGCTTACAAACATGATATTCTCATTCACTCTTATTAAACTGGTTGGACACAAGAAGCTTAATAAATTACCTAGTGTAAATGTACACCTCACTGCATTTATTTGTTGTTGGTTTTTACATTTTTACATTTTTCACATCTGACTCAACAGCACATAACAACAACAGAAAATTACATAGAAACCTACCAGAAAACTCTCACTGAAATTGCCTTTTTAATTTTTTTTTAAAATTTAAAAGGAAATTCTCCTTAAGAATATTTCCATCCCCTCTCCCTTCTCTCTCTCTCCTTTTCCTTCCTTTCCCTTCCAGTCCCTTTCCCTCTCTCCACTTCTCTCTCTCTCTCTCTCTCTCTCTCTCTCTAAATTACCTGGGCAATGGTTCTATCAGGACACCAGGACCTAATAAGGAGAAGACGTCTGAAACAATCAAGAGATTTATCATAGGCATTTGGAAGAGGCTCCTCTTCAGGGTTTTCCTTATCAAACCAAGTTTTCCACATTTTCTCATTTCTTGAAATCTGAAAATACCAGTGGAAAAGAAATACGTCACACCACAAAAACATCCTAAAATAATATTCACAGATATTTTTCATTAAATATTCCAACAATTCTAGAAATATGTGAATTTTATCCCTTGTCTATTCTTTCTTATTTTTATGTCCTAGTGTTGAACAGTTGGATAGTTTAACATTATATCATTTTCTCCAGACAGTCCATATTAACACCAGCCTATAGGTACCTTTCCAAATAGCAAGAATCCTTGATTATTAATTTATTCTATTTTTTTTTGGTAAGAAATTTATGAGGAATAAAGAAATCAGTGGAAACTCTTTTCATAATTTGAAGGAAGTCTGATTTGTTCCATGCAATTCTCTCAGAATGAGGGACCAAGTCTCATCCACCTGTTTTTCCTCATTTCCCAATTCCACTTCTGGCAGAAACAGAGATACTTCATACATGTGAATTACTGGAGATAAGTTTTTGGGTTAATATTCTATTAATCTAGCATAATGTGAAATATACCACATAATAGCATCACCAAATGAATGATCAGACACCTGCTACCATTAGCCAATGGTAGCACTGGAAAAAGACACACCTATTATCCTCTGGAGCTTTGACAAAGAGAGATAAACATTATTACATGGAAAAGCATCTAAAAATCACTGGCAAACAAATAAGGCTGATAAATAAATGAAATCTTATTTTATGGTATATTCCCTACAATTAAGATTCCAACACTATTGCTTAAGATTTTATCAAAGAAAAAAACATCCTAAAAAACCATCCTAGGAGGTATCAGAGTTCTGGTACTGTAGTCCTAAGGCACTTGACTGCTAACCAGAAGGCTGGTGGCTCAAACCCACTAGCCACTCCTCGGAAGGAAGGTTGGTCAATCTATTTCCATAGTGATACTACCTCGGAAACCCAAGGAGGGGTTGTCATGAGTCAAGTCTGACTCAATGGCACATAACAACAACAACAGGAAATAGCAAGTAAAAAAGAAAATACTAATAGTTTCTTTCAATCATGAAAGACTATATAATGTGGAGGGATTCCAGGAATGAGATATAATCTCCAGAAGACAGTGACATCAATCACAGATATATGTTCCCTGAGAAGAACAAAGGAGCTCTGTGGGTGTAGTGGATAAGACATCTGGCTGCAAACCAGAGGGTGACTGGTTCAAACCCACCAGCTGCTTCGTGGAAGGAAGATGGGCTGGTCTACTTCTGTAAAGATTTATAGCCTCAGAAACTCAATGAGGGTCACTATGAGTTGGAATCAACTCATTGGTAGTAAGTTTGGTTTTTTTGGGGGGGTTTGGGAAAAACAAGACCAGCCTCAACCAGAAAAAGGTCATCTCAAGGAAGAGCAAGTGAGATAGCATTAATATTCACAAAACAAAGTATTTGAGCAAAAAGAATGGTTTGTTCCCCAATTACATGGCAGTAATAGCAAACATTATCACTAATTGTACTTATTAACCAAGACACAAAAATATAGTGGAATTAAAGCATCTGGTCAAGTTAAGTTGAAAGACTCAAGAACTAACCTTAGAACATTACCTGGTCAAAAAAGCACATTCAATTTGTGGCTGAATAAAACCACTTTGCTATCAATCTGACTTCTCTCTAGTTTGGTTCCCCAATATCAAGAACCTGACTCTTGGCTTGTCCCAGTTCATTTCTTTATCCCAGCTTCCATGATACCAGCACATACACACAGTCAATCAGGAACTGGCTTATTATGGAAGGAGAAAAACTTCTAAAGATAACAGTCCAAGCATTTGCATTAGATTCATAATCAGATGCCCAACTAAGGCAGTCAAATGGAGGAACAAAAGAAGGAGGTAGAGAGGAACAAGAGGCAAGAATGGAAGTGCAGTGGTTGTTTCATCTTTAAAAAGAAGGCATAGCATCTTAAATGCATCTAACTATTTAATCTAAAAGGCCCAGGAACGGGGACAGAGGAGCAATCAGCTGCAGGGATCCAAGTGAGGAGAAGGAACCCAGGCATGCCCAAAGCAGCAG
>NW_006922287.1:962773-963305 GCF_000298275.1 Orycteropus afer afer
AGGCCTTCAATGATATTGATTGACACGGTGGCTGCCATGATGGGCTCAAGTATAGCAGGGATTGTGGAGCTGGTGTGGGATCGGGCAGTGTTTTGTTCTGTTGTGCATGGGGTCACTATGAGTCAGAAATGACTCGACGGCACCTAACAACAACAACATTTAATCTAATCTATCAGTTTTCTTCCAATGAACCTCCAGATGGTGATGCTGACTTATGGCCTGAGACAGCACTAGTTACTCTCCCTGGGCACATTTTTTCTGGAGGACCTGCAATGGTGGGAGAGTGCTTCATCAGAGTCAGGGTGAACCAAGAGAAAGATCAAGTACAGGAAATACCATTTTAAGAGTGACAACATTAGAAAGTCTCTCTCTTCCAGGAACACTGTAGCTAGTGAAAATTTGGAAAGCTGCTCACTGTGATGTTATCATAAGTTTACTCCAAGCACAAGTTACCTGATCAAGAACATCTGAAAACTGTCTCAGTTTGCTGAGTTCCACCAAATTCAGCCAGGTCATGTCCAGGATCCATTTA
>NW_006922287.1:964465-966458 GCF_000298275.1 Orycteropus afer afer
GAAAAAACATATTTTAGACTTGGTAATATGGCTCTCCTCCATCTATGAGACAGTTTGTCATACTGTGGTGCTATGGTGCTGGATGCTATGTCATGGTATTTCAAATATCAGCAGGTTGACCTGGGGCGACAGGTTTCAGTAGACAGAGCCTCCAGACTAAAGACTAGGAAGAAAGGGCTGGTAATCTACTTCTGAAAATTAGCCAATGAGATCACAAGAGAACACTGTCCTATATAGTCCTGGAAGATGAGCCCCCTAGGTTGGAAGGCACTAAAAATACACAGTGACCACAACAGTGGATTCAAGCATGCCAAAGATCGTGAAGATGATGCAGGACCAAGCACAGTGTTGTCCTGTTTTACATGGAATCACCATGAGTGACAGCCAACTCAACAACCATTAACAACTGTCTATAGAGCCAGCCAGACCCTGGATTCCATCCTAGCTCCATCCAGCCAAGGTATAAGACAAGCCATCTCACAGGGCCTCTGTTTTCAAATATGAAAAATGGGAATACCAAAGCCTGCATGGCTAGGTGCCATGACGGTGACATATAACCTATTTATAAAGCATATAAAACAGAGTCTAGGATGCAGCAGAGGGTCACTAAATGAGTGTTGTTGTTATGTGCCGTCGAGTCAGACCCGACTCATAGCGACCCCTCCTTGGGTTTCTGAGGGAGTATCACTACGGAAGTAGATTGCCCAACCTTCCTTCTGAGGAGTGGCTGGTGGGTTTGAACCTCCAGCCTCCTGGTTAGCAGTCAAGTGCCTTAGGCACTATTTCACCAGAGACTAAATGAGTAGCTATGGTCAATATTAAGGATCACGCAGTGTTAGCATAAGCTGATTTCAAGTAAAGAATTTATCTACAGATGTTAGTAGTACTACATGGATTTGAAAGATTCTATTCTATAAAAACAATCCATTGTCTAACTCAAGCTGTGGTATTTTCAATTGCCTCATATGCATGTGAAAGCTGGACAATGAATAAGGAAGACCAAAGAAGAGTTAATGCTTTTCAGTTGTGGTGCTGGTGAAGAATATGGAAAGTAGCACGGACTGCAAGAAGAACAAACAAATCTGTCCTGGAAGAAGAAGTGCAGCTGGAATGCTCCTTGGAAGCGAGAGTGGCCAGACTTCGTCTCACCTTCTTTGGTCATGCAGTCAGAAGGGACCATTCCCTGGAGAAGCATATCATGCGTGGTAAAGTGGAGGGTCAGCAAAAAAGGAGAAGGCCCTCAACAAAATGGACTGACACAGTCCTGTAACAATGGGCTCAGATATAGCAAGGATTACGGGGCTAGTACAGGACCAGGCAGTGTTTCATTCTGTTGTACATAGGGTTGCTATGAGTTGGACCCAATTTGATGGCACCCAACAACATCAACAACATTCTATAAATCAATATATTATTTACATCTATGTTGACTCCACCTCAAGGGCTCTGTGCCATATAGTTTATGCTTGGTCTAATCGAACTACAAATAAACATTTCCATTTGGTACTGAAGACTGTCTTTTCACAGGTGATTTCACGTAAGCCCATGTAACTCAGATAACTTGCACAGTATCATAAAATAAATGGCACCTTAAAATGCTATTGCTTCCCACCTCACAAAAAACAAATGGCTGACCAAGCATATTTTAACTTTAAGCCAAAGAGTTATCAAATCTTTTACAGGATAAAATAACATTCTTGAAGTATTTCAGGGAAAGTATCTCGAGGCATTATCTTTAGAGCATATAACCATGCATTTGACCATCTTTAAAACCCTTTTTTTGAAAAGAACAGGTAACTAACAAACAGGTAATAATACTCAAGATAGTGACAGAGGCAATCTCCACGTTATCCAGCTACCAGACACATGATTCAACTGTGAAATTTTGCCAAGTTCATCTTAGCATATTTCCAACAACAACAAAAAGTGTGGACTTGAAATCATTTCAATGGAAATTATTAGCTCATAAAAGCAAAGCAGACTGTTTTAACAC
>NW_006922287.1:966858-968445 GCF_000298275.1 Orycteropus afer afer
TGATCTACTCCAAAAATCAGCCAGTGAACACCCTATGGATCCTCATAGTCCAATCAGCTCCATAATTGACTGTGGGGATGGTGCAGGACTGAGCAGCAAATCGTCCCATTGTGCCTGGGTCACATGGGCCAGGGGCTGACTTGAGGCAGCGAAGAACAACAATGCCTGCTCCAAAAGCATGCAGAGAGAATGGTTTTAACTGGGGTTGGTCAAGGGGGATATATTCCTGGATTATGCAGCACTAGGTTAACTCTTGATGTGTATACAGCTAAGAAAATACTAACTCAAAATAAATTCTCAAGATTATGGAGAGTTATGCCATATTCATCATTCTTTAGACTCTGGCAGCAGAAAAAAATAAGTTTCAGTTTTGATCATAATACTTTATAAAATTGATACATGTTTGTTCTGGCTACCTAGTGCTACTCTGAAAAGAATATACCACAAATGGGATGGCCTTAACAAATAGGAGTTTATTTTCTTACAGTTTGGAGGCTTTAAGTCCAAGTTCAAAGTGCCAGGCTCTAGGGCCTGGGTGAAAGCCCCTCAAACTTGGGGTCCAGTTCTGCCTCCTGCTTCCAGCCCACTGGGCCTAGAGGTGTTTCTTCACTCAGACAGCTGCTTGCTGCTGAGGCTGAGAAGCCCAAGGTTGACAAGTAAAAAGGCACAGTGCAGATGTTACCAAACCACACAGCAGGCCATTAATTCAAGTTCATTTTAAGTCCCGAGGTCAGCAGAGCATGGCAGGCTGCTGAACAACTACAAGGCTACGTGCAGGGCCCAAGCGTGCCGTATGCTAGAGACCATTCCCAAGACTTCTCCTTATATACAGGAAGCAGACCACATCCCAAAGACAGCTACTCAGTTGCATGTGGTAGATCCCACCATGGAGTTGATTGCCAGTCTAATCATGGGGAATAACTACCACCAGCTGCCCAGCCACTCAACCAGGCCCAGCCAAGTTGAACACAAATTGAACTACCACACACGTTTATAAAGAAAGGTTTAGACAAGGTGAGCCACACAATTATCATGTCATTGCCCCAGCAGATTATAAACTCAATGGCCTGTTCCATTCCCATCTTTTTTTTAAAAAATGCATTTTATTGAAATATAATTTATGTACAGTGAAATACACAAAACTAAAGTGACATGGATCAATGCATTTTTTTTTGCAGTGTTCCCTCCCCTCCCCTCCAACAAAGAAAGTTTCCCTCCATATATAAACCTTTCCTTGACCCTTTATAACCACAAACTAATACTATATTTGTCCTTCTGTGATTGACTTATGTCACTCAGCATAATGTCCTCCACGTTCATTCATATTATGTGGTGTTTCGCAGACTCTACATTATTTTTTAGTGTTGCATAGCACTCCATTATGTGTATGTACCAAGTTTGGTCATCCATTCTTCCACTATAAATCATAGAGATAACTCCCTTGCCATATATGTAATTATCGGCAAATATGAATTTGTTGCTGTCATTTTTGTTATGTGCTTTTTTGTGGTGTCAATTTCTTTGTTCCATATAATTTTCTATGCTGAGCTCATTTTGTTTATGAGTCATGTTATCACTTCCTTCTTT
>NW_006922287.1:969688-976334 GCF_000298275.1 Orycteropus afer afer
GTCCCTTGTTTCTCCTGCTTTATCTTGCTTCTTTGTGTGGACTGTGATGCTCTGTTGTCTCCGAGGCATTGTGACATTTTTGTGTTTATATTTAATTGGTGATTTTATGTTGGAGTGACTTGCCCATGATTTTGGTTTTCTTTGTATATTATCTATACAAGCAGAGTCCTATGATCCTCTATTCACTAGCTGACAGCACTTATACACTCACCATCTGTCTCCTTTCCTGTTGTCAGCCTCTCATATGTCCCTGCCAATCTTGGCAAACAGAGCTTATTCTTAGTCCCTAGAATCTAAATGGGAATGCTATCACTTTAAAATCCAAAATGGTAGCTACTTGTAAACATTCAAAATGGCTGCACCCTTGGTCACTTTAAATATCCAAAATGGCCACCACCTGTAAACATTCAAAATGGCTGCACCCTCGGTCATTTTAAATATCCAAAATGGCTGCTATTTATAAACATTCAAAATGGCTTCCATGTGTAAACAATTAAAATGGCTGCACCTTCCAGACAATGGAAAATCCACAGCTTAGGTTTTCTCCCTCCTTGCTGTTTCCCTTCCTAGTCACAGGCCACCAGTGCAGTCATCCCTGAAGCCCTTGGTGGCCACGGTTGATCTTTAGGTCAATTCTCAGGTCCCAACAGCACTTGGAAATATTCAGGCTGTTGGTAGCATCAGAGTAGCTGACAGTCCACAGCTCTGACCATCTCTATACTCACTGTTTTCGTTCACATTTTTTTACTAGTTGGTGCCTAATCCACTTCTGCATAGTTTCTTTCAAAGCTCAGGGCTCTAGGATTATCTTCTGTATCTCTGTCAATTGGTTTTTGTTTTCTTTGTTGACAAGGGTCTGTGTCACATGTCTGCCTATTCCTCCATCTTACCGGAAGTCCTCTCCATTTCCATCTTACAGATGAAAAATTAAAAGACCAATCTCCAAACACTGCTGCTATTTAAATATGTGATGTTAAAGTCCACACAGAGGGAGTTCATGTCAAAGAGATACTGTCACCAACCTAACTTATCAAAGGGCAATCATAATTATGATTGTGTTTCAAATAGAATTATGTTTCCTTTGAAACTGTTTCAGGGTTAGTGTTATAGTCTTTGAATGTCAAAGGACTCCTCAAAAAATCAGTCCAAACTATACAAGTGTCAGATTAAAGATATAGCTATGACTATCATTTGCTAAGCATATTCCATATGCAAGGATTTATTGAAAATACATGTAATTCCCAATGACCATACTATGTTGATTTTATTATCCTTGTTTTACATATGAGGAAGCTGAAGCTTGAAAAAGTTAGATAACCTAGTTGGCAAGATCACTCAGCAAGAAAGTGTCAAAGCCGCTATTAACTCTCATCTGCCTAGTTCTGAAGTCTGTATTTGTGATTATCTTCCAAGCCAGAAGATGCTTTACAGGATGGCAATCAGACCTGAATATTGTGGTCCATGGTATTTCCATGGAGAAATGCATGTCATGCCTGAAAGGAAGATGCTGAGGACTAGCTGGAGATTAGAATCACTAAGAACAGAGACAAGTAACGTATTAATGATTTATTGAGGAAAGCAACTCCTACTCTTACAGGTCTAGCTAAGGTGTTCCAGATCACATGTTCCAATTTAGAAAATGTGGAGAATAAAAGTAAGAGGTGGCTAAAGAACTAAGGTTAGAGATACACAGGGAGAGAAAGATGGAATCATCCATAAATTAAACATTTCTAAGTTCAAGTCTAACCAAATAAGTCTTTGTGGCTACTCTAAGATTTTATGTATAAGAATATGAAAGTGCATTTATATATCCATAAGTCTGAATGTGGACCTACAGAACCAGGGCACAGCATGTACCCATCCACATCCTTTCCCTGCTACCTCCAGAGGAGTAGTCTTCAAGTGGGTTTGCAAACACACTTTCCAGGTGAAGGCATGGAAAACAGATTGATTTATAGACAGATAAATACCTATTATTTTAAATAAATAGATAGCTAGATTTGTCTCATCTTTAGAGGTCTTGTTTAGAAGCCTTTCATGGTAGATAGACTAAACAAAGCCCTTTTGATGCTAGCATTATCTTCACAATGTGAGCATAAATATTTATTCCCAGACACTCAGGAATATGAGAGTGAGTCAATGTTTCCCAGCCTTCCAGTGGGCTGTATTATCCAGTGGAACAGGGAATGTGTCTGTGAGCAATGCTTTCACATATGGAATAAACACCCAGAACATGGCATCAGCACTCACCTCACTGACTCTGCATGGCCACACTGTCTGCCTTCTTTTCCCTCAACCATTCAAGGCATGCTCCCACCTCGAGACATCTGTGCCATCCCCTCTGCCTCCAAGGCCCTTCCTCCAGACAACCCATGGCCAGCTTCCTCTCTTCCTTGGAGTCTTTCCTCACCTGTCTGTCAGTCTCTCAGAGAGGATGCCTCCATTAACCACTAGCGCCACCAGCTGCCATGGAGTCCATTCTCATGGTGACCCCACGTGTGTCAGAGTAGAACTGTGCTCCCCAGGGGGTTTAATGGCTAGTTTTCCAGTAGCTTACTAGGCCTTTCCTCCATGTATGTATATACATGTATACACTATAAGAACAGGCTTCCTTTTTGTTTTGTTTACTAATATAGTCCAAGTGCCTAGTCCATGCCTCAGTGAACAGTTGTTATTTTTGTTAGGTGCCACAGAGTTCATTTTAAGTCACAGTGACTCCATATGACAGAACAGTACTGCCCCATAGGCCACAATCCAAGAAGCTGGACAAATATGAAGAAGAATGAGGCATCAGGATTGGAGGAAGATTCATTAAAAACCTGAGATATGCAGATAACACAACCTTGTTCCTGAAAGTGAAGAGGACTTGAAATGCTTATTGATGAAAATCAAAGACTACCATTTTCAGTATGAACTACACCTCAATATGAAAAAAAAATCCTCACAACTCGACCAATAAGCAACATCATGATAAAAGGAGGTAAGACTGAAGTTGTCAGGGATTTCATTTAGTTGGGTCCACAGTCTACACTCATGGAAGCAGCAGTCAAGAAATCAGACAACATATTGCACTGAGCAAATCTGCTGCAAAAGTCTTCTTTAAAGGGTTGAAGAGCAAAGACATCACTTTGAAGACTAAGGTGCACCTAACCCAAGCCATGGTATTTCAGTAGCCTCATATGCATGTGAAGCAGGGCGATGAATAAGGAAGACCAAAGCAGAATTGAAGCATTTGAACTCTGGTGCTAGGAAAAAATACTGAAAATACCATGGGCTGGCAGAAGAATGAACAAATTTGTCTTGGAAGAAGTATAGCCGGAATGCCCCTTGGAAGTGAGAAAGGCAAGACTTTATCTCACATACTTAGGTCATGTTATCAGAGAGGACTAGTCCCTGGAGAAGGATATCATACTTGGTAAAATGGATGGTCAGAGGGTAGAAGACCGTCCACTAGGGTGGACTGACACAGTGGCTGCAACAATGGGGTCAAACATAGCAAAGATTGTGGACGGTGCAGGTCCAGGCAATGTTTCATTCAACTACACACAGGGTCACTATTAGTCGGAGCCAACTCCACGGGACCTAACATCAACAGAAGCAATCTTTATGGAAAGGTGCCCTGGTGGTGCAATGGTTAAGTGCTTCTTGATAACCGAAAGAAAAGTTGGCGAGTCAAACCCACCAGAGACCTGGAGATATAGCTCCTGTGAAGATTACAGCCTAGGAAACACTGTTGTTGTTGTTGTTATGTGCCGTCAAGTCGGACCCGACTCATGGCAACCCCTCCTTGGGTTTCCGAGGCAGTATCACTACAGAGGTAGATTGCCCAACCTTCCTTCCTACAGGGCAATTTTTCTCTGTCCTTCAGGGTTACTATGGGTCAGAATCGACTCAACAGCACACAACATCAACCATCTTTATGCAAGGACATTGGCAGGACGTTTCTCCCTTGAGTCACTGGGTGGGTTCCAACTGCCACCCTTTCAGTTAGCAGCTGAGCACTTAACCACTGCACCACCAGGACTTACAGCACACAGCAGGTTCCCAATAGCTAGTCACTGGATAAAGAAAATGTCTCAAACAAATGCAATCTTAAATGAAATGCGAGGAAATTGTTAAACTATTACAGCCAGAAAAGAACACTGCAAAGAACTTCCCAGTAGCTCCCACTTCTGCACCTGTGTGCAACATTGTCTATTGTGAGAGTGACCTTTAATCAGGGTGAGAAACTCTTCATGCTTGATGCGATTCCTCTGGACGTCGATCTTCAGGGTGAGCAACAAGGTAAACAGGAATTTGTGCTCTTCGTACAGCCCTCGGGCAGCATACTTATAGACCTCGTAGGTCATGTGTTCGATGATATTAGCAATCCTCTTGCTTGTAATTGGGCTCTTGACAGACCTGAAGAAGGGAAACATTTAAATCAAGCTGCTCCTGCTGACTGCCCTTTTCAATTGTTCACCAAAACAATGTCTTTAACCGAGAATAAGTAACTTTGGAGGGATGATTCTTATTTATACACATCAAGAATAAGCCTCGTAAATCTAAAATAACAAGCATTCTCTCACCATGAAATAACCTAACTGAATCCTCACCATTGTCTAAATCAATCCTTCCCACAGGGCATTAGCGCTCACAATGTCTTAGGGATTTTCTCCTTTAACAGAAGCACATAAAACCAAAGGAATCATAAAGTGACAAATCAGAATGATTTGTTAATGCACGGGCAATTACACTAATCTCGGATTTAAAAAAGAAAAGAAAAGACTCTTAATAACAAAGGGAAAGGAAGCTGCAAACATAATGCCATCATTCCAGCCTCCAGGCAGAGAATTCAGCTTGGCTTCCTGGGTATTGACTTACCTGGCTAAGGAAAGGTCAAACAAGCCAAGAAACTGGCGCAGTGAGGTCTGATACATCTCATTAACCAAGCTCATCTCCGTGATGAGGAAGTAGAGGATGCTGCCCCTTGTAGCAACTGAAAGACAAAGAGCAGGGTTGCACGTGCCACGGCAGGGGAAAGTAAACGACCCACACAAACACATCAGCCCAAACTCTCAATGGAAACAAGTCTTGTTTGTGTGCACTACTATCTCCTAGCAATGGTGACCAGATCAAAGCTCATCCGATTTCTAAATGTAATTCTTTTTTTTTTTTAATATATAATTTTACTTACTTGTTGCTGTTAAGAATATGGGAGGCTCTGGTGGCATAGTGCCTAAGGCATTTGACCATTAACCAGAAGGCTGGCGGTTCAAACCCACCAGCCACTCCTCGGAAGGAAGACTGGGCAATCTACTTCCATAGAGATACTGCCTCGGAAACCGAAGGAGGGGTCACTATGAGTCAGGATCGACTGAAAGGCAGTGAGTTTGGTTTTGTTGTTGTTATTGTGCCTTGAATGGCCACTTGAAGGCTTTTATGACCCCAGGTACTCTGCATCAAGCTAGGAGGTAGAATAGAGGCACTAAGCATGCTGTTAGGTCAATTAACTGGGATGTCTCATGAAACCATGATCCTAAACTTCTAAACCTCGAAACCAAATCTCATGAGGTTTTTGGTTGTCCATCCTAAATCTAATTATTTCTCAGCTTTGTGTAAGTAGTCTGTTACTTCTGTTTATTAAGTTATGCTTCCTATTTTAGAGTGTCTAGATCCTGCTAACCAAAAGGTTGGTGGTTCAAACCTACCTGCTGCTTCGCAGTAGACAGATGCCTGCTTCTGTAAAGATTTACAGCCTTGGAAACCCCATGGGCAGTTCTACTCTGTCCTACAGGGTTGCTATGAGTTGGAATCAGGTTCTTTTTTTAGGTTTAGACCCCTTTTCGATGTACTTTATTATGTGTTTTCATAGGTAGAAGAAGACAACCAAAGAGATTGGAAAGGTTATTTTTAACACCGTGCTAGTGTTGCAGCCACTTTAGGGCCTTCATGCCTAAGCTCTATGAAGAAGCAGTGTTGAATCTTGCCCTCAAGTCTGCAAAACAAGTGATCTCAGAGATGAAGCTCCCGATTCTCCATCAGTAGATGGTATTGTTTGGATCATTTTTTTTTTTTTTTTCTGGGAGAAAAGATAGATTACTAGAAGGCAGGCACCTGAATTCCTTTACTGGGTTCCTCTAGTAACCAATGAACAACATTGATTTGCCATTGGTAGCTGAGGCTGAATAGCTCCCACAAGACCAGAGATCAGCCCTCCTAAAACAACGATAACACACAAAATACTGGCTTACTGTCACCAAGAAATACGCATCTAGGGAGTAGCCAACCACTATCTTGTTAATCCCTCAGACTTCACTAATTTTCATTTTAACGATGTTCATGTAATTAGATGATAGAAAAACAAGATCCACCCTCTTTACTATCTAACTTGAAATAAGTTCATCACTGCTGCATGCTACAACATGGCTGAACCTAGAACATATTATGCTGAGTAAGATGTGAGTCACAAAGGGCCAAATATGTACCACCTCACTTACACAAAATATCTAGAATTAGAGATCAAAGTTTATCCAGGGACAGGCAGGAGGGAGGAGGAAAAGAGGGCTCCTTGGTTAAGGGAAACAGCTTCCGTCATGAATGATGGAAACATGTGGAAAAGGATAATGGTGATGGTTGAACAACATGATGAGCGCAATTAATGTCA
>NW_006922287.1:976704-985470 GCF_000298275.1 Orycteropus afer afer
TTTTTTTTAGTTTTGTTCCACATCATTCTCCCACTCTAGCCAGCACTGATCTCCTGCACTGATCCCTTTCCAAGTGGTTGACAGTAGCATCTGGGCACCATCTAGTTCTTCTGGCCTCATGGTCATATAGGCTGAGGGCTGCATGGTCTACTAGTTCTTCGGACTAATTGTTACCATGCATCTTTGTTTTTTTTCATTCTGCTTTGCTCTTGCCAAGGAGAGACCCATTGTTGCACCTAGATAGCCATTTGCAAGCTTTTGACCTCATTTGCCACAATTTTTTTAAAAAATAAAAAAATAAGTTCATAAGAAGCTTAAAGGAATTTCCAAACTAACAGGAATGATGAGAATTTAAAAATTTTTAAACCACTCTAGGAGCCCTGGTGGTGCAAGGGTTAAGCCCGCAGAGGCTAACAGAAAGGTCAGTGGTTCAAACTTACCCAGAGGCTCCATAAGACAAAGACCTGGCAGTCTGCTTCTGTAAAGATTATGGGGCAGTTCTACTGTCATACAAGGTTGCTTGAGCTGGAATCAACTTGACGGCATACAACAACAACAAACCATTATAAAATGTTTTCAACTCAGTTTCACTGAACATTTCCCATATGCCCCAAACCCTAAACAGCCCCCACTATGCACTGTCATTTGGACAACTTCCTTACTTTATCCTCTAACTTTCATTTCTTGTTCTCAATTAATTTTCCTGTGATATTTGTCTTTCATTACCAAACTCACCAGGCCTGTATTCCTCCCGGGCAGAGTTAATTTGAATTTCTGTCTCAGCAGAAATCTCCAGCTTCTGTGTCACCTCCTCAGCTGTCTTTTTCGTGTTACTCAGCACAGTAATAAGACTCTCGTCTTCCACCAGAGACCCCTGAGTGCTTGTCAGATGGTAAAGCAAATTATCTTCTAGTTCCTTCATCTTTCTTTTGTTTGCAGTAATGTCTTCCATAAGATGAGTTCTTTCTTTCTCCAATTCCTGTTTGTTTGCATAAATACATGTTCTTCCTTAATGAACAACTTTTGTCTGGGCATTCCTTAAAAAGTTAACCTACATGACTCTCTCAAGCTCCTATATTGTATAATCTTTGACAACAAAAGAAGATGGGCATCAAAAAAGGAGGAGAATGTATGGAAAAAGCAGCAGTGGCAAAATGAAATGTGCTAAAAATATTACCAATATCCCTATTATATTTAAGCTTATTTGGAAAGTGAAACATTTGTAGAAAAAATTTCCTTCTGTTTAGTTTCTAGTTTGAAAGATCTGTGCTGTTGTTTTGAAAGTTAAGGGGCTCTGGTGGCAAGTACCTAAGCTATTTGCCTGCTAACCAGAAGGTTGGCCATTCAAACCCACCAGCTACTCTGCAGAAGGCCACCAGCCACTCTGCAGAAGGAAGATGTGACAATCTACTTCCGCAAAGATTTACCACCTTGGAAACCCAATGGGGCTCACTAACAGTCAGAATTGGCTAGATGGTAGTGAGTTTGGTTTTTTCGGTTTAATTGAAATAGTGTCCAATGGTGTGAAATGCAACTTTCCAAAAAGCTAGGTAAGCAACATAAGCTGCAAGAATACCAATTGCTGTCCAGTCAATTCTGGCTCATAGTGACCCTGTGTGTTGCAGAATAGAGCTGAGTTCCATAGCTTTTCCCAAGCTGCAACTTTGTGGAACCATATTGCCAGGCATTTCCTCTGAGGCACTTCTGGATGGGTTCAAATCAACAACCTTTCAGTTAATAGTCAAGTGCTTAACCATTTGCACCACTCAGGAACTCTGATGCCATGATATGGCAATGCTAAACTTTCTCGAGGAGCCACTAGGTACAACTGGTTAATGTAATCAGCTACTAAATAAAACGTTAGAGGGTCAAGTCCACCCAGAGGCACCTTGGAAGAAAGACTTGTCAATCTAGTTTTGAAACATCACCCACTGAAAACTCTAGGGAGCACAATTCTCATCTGTCACATGTGGGGTCACCATGGGTTGGAGTTGCCTGGACAGCAACTGGTAAACTTCCTCAAACATCTTTATGGAGATGTCACTCAGGACTCCAAAGATAAACAAGCAAACATTTTCAAGGCCATTTGTTTCTCCTTTGCTTGTTTGTGGTAAGAATACTGGCTTTGGTTTCTGCCACACTAGGTCACTAAACCATGTAAATTTATGAAGTTGGAGTAAATGCTCTTAATCTAACTTCCAACAGCATTATGACCCTATGAGTCATGGGCTATGAATTAAAAGTAATGAGAGAAGAGTAATTTTAAAAGGAAAGAGAGAAAGAGGAAGGAAGGGCAGGTGAGACAGACAGATGGAAGGGCTCAGAGGAGCATGTACAATACAATCTACAGAAAGTAAAAATAACAGGAAGACAGATTCCAAAGATCTTGGCAATAGTTTTAACCTAATAAATCTTCAGGTCAGTGTATATGGGGCCATAAAGTAATCTAAACTCCTCACTGCTATTGAACCCAAGAGAGAATGAACAGCAGCTCTTAGCATCCATGCCGTTTCACCAAAGTACTCATTAAAAGCATCAAGATTTCCTTACTTAAGACTCACAGGCTCCCTAGGGAAAATGCTGACTCAGAAGAAAGTTTATAAATTCCTGGCCATTTGTCAATGAGCATTAAGTTATCCCATAAAACAGAGGTAGAAAAACAGATATAGGGCTAAGCTTCTAAAGCAGCATAATTTACGTAATTTACATAACTTAACATAATTAAGCCAGGAACTTCCAGAAAGTGAACAGTGAAACTCTTAAGTCTAGTGTCATGAACCTCTGTCTTCTTACCTCAGATTCCTTCATGGCACATACAGAGCTCCCTTAGATCACAAATCAGAATCAATCACGGTCTTTGCTATCTGAGACCAAAGTTTTAATTTTATATTCCAAAAGCTTTAATCAAAGGAAAGGAAAACCAAGACATGGAACAGAAAGCTAGAGCCAACAGGTGAAAAGAATTCACAACAGGATACACTCTTCAGAAGAACAAAGCATGGTGCTGGAGATGACACTGGTATTCTCTCAGTGACATCAGTCTATGCAAAAGCAAATGATGAGCTATGTCACTGATGAGACAAACAGAACACATACATAGGCAGATAAATGGTTAATAATTTATGTATAGAGAAACATATTTGGAAAGTTTTAATAGAAGAAATGTATAAGGAATTAAAGGGTGGAAACTCTATCCCATTACAAATTTTATTACATACTTTTATTTCCCTCAATTAAAATGAAGTAGGGGGATTAGGTCTATGTTTTTGTGTGATAATCTCACAATAAGATTGATGTAATTGATCTCAATGAATTGTACACTTGAAAAATGTTGAATTAGCAAATGCGTTATCTATCTTCTTCCAGAAAAAAACCTCAACCCAGTGCAGCCAAGGAGCTGGCCTGGACTTTACTCACCTGCTTCTCTGTGAGAATGACCCTCCCCAGTAACTGATCTTCTAGGCCTTTCACAGTGACAGTGAAGTCAATGATGGAAGTACGAGCACTGATCTCAGGAGTGTAGGCTGGATTGGGAAGCTTGGTGGTGATGTAGAGTCTGAAGCCATCCATAACATCAACTTCCTTGTCACCAACTTTCACCTTTTTATGAAAAGGAATAAAACAGAGATAAATCTTCATGTGTCATTTATACATACATACATACATATACATATACATATACTATATATATATTTATATATTATATATGTGTATATATATATAATATATATATATATATATATATCTTCAAACAATTGTTTAAACTATTAGTTCCTTCAATTGTTTTCTAAGAAATAAAAGATCAATAATTATTTACAGGGCTTCAACCTGATAGGGTAGAGGGGAAAAGAAACGGGGAATAAAAAGGAAGCAAGGAAGGGAGACAAAGAGGAGGGAGGGAGGGAGGCAGGAGAAAGGGCCATTCTTATATCACATTGTTATCAACTGGCTTACCCCACCTTAAACGTAGACCCAGTTTTAATGAAGTTTCTTTCTAAAACATTGTCCAGGGCTGGATCTAGTTCCTCCCCAACATCTTCAATAAGCAAGGGCCTTCCAAGAGAAAGACTGTCCTCCAGGTGGTTTCTGAAGTACTTGTGATTTAGAGATGTGATCTAGAAACAAGGTCACAAAGTTGCTCTCAATAGGTCATAGAATCCTGATGCAACACATTGGGATAACTCCTACCAAACACATTGCTTTTAGGGGATCATTGGCTTGGGAGCCCATTCTTGGTGAAATGGTACAGAAAGCTTACACTTTTTCCATCCTTTCCTTTAGCAGACACTAATTCCCCTTTAGAAGCTCTGGTACCATAGTCCCTAAGGCACTTGACTGCTAACCAGAAGGCTAGAGGTTCAAACCCACCATCCACTCCTCGGAAGGAAGGCTGAGCAATCTTCTTCCGTGTGATACTGCCTTGGAAACCCAAGGAGGGGTCACTATGAGTCAGGTCCAACTTGACAGCACATAACAACAACAATTCCCCTTTACTGGAAGCATGTATAGGCCTCATGTGGTAACACAATTATTTCCTCATTGCTACAATCTTTGTGATAAATAATGTGAAGTGCTGCACATTGTTGTTACTGTTGTTGTTTTTTGCTGGGGAGTCGATTCTGATCCATAGTGACCCTATATGTCAGAATAGAATCCCTCCATAGGGTTTTCTAGGCTGTAATCTTTACAGAAGCAGATCGCCTGGTCTTCCTTCCCACAGAGCCACTGGGTGAGTTTGAAACATCAACCTTGTAGGTAGCAGCCAAGTGCTTCACTGTTGCACCACCAGGGCCACACACTTAGTGTGATACAGACATGCGCTACACTGGTTCTCAAAGACAGCCTTTATTCAAATAGAGTCTGCAATCATTGAAAGTCAGCATTAGTAGAACCAAAAAAAAAAAAAAAACTTACTGCCCTTGAGTCAGATCTGACTCATAGCAACACTTCCTTGGGTTTCTGAGGCGGAATCACTACAGAAGTAGATTGCCCAACCTTCCTTCTGAGGAGTGGATAGTGGGTTTGAACTTCCAGCCTTCTGGTTAGCAGTCAAATACCTTAGGCACTATGCCACCAACCAGCACAAATACAAACAGTGCAATTTTTAGAAAAGATTTTAGTATCAGATTTTAGGATTCTTACTGCTCTCAAAGAACAAAACCAAACTCACTGCCATTGAGTGGATTCTGACACTGCCCAGTCTTCCTTCTGCAGAGTGGCTGGTGGATTTGAACTTCCAACCTTCTGGTTAGCAGTCAAATGCATTAGGCACTATGCCACGAGAACTCCTTCTTACTGCTCTACTTAGGAATAAAAACCATCTCTGATATTCCTTATTTTGTGATTCCTGTTGATACAGGTCAATAAAAGTTGACCAGTAACACAGATATATTTCAATACAAATTACCTGGAGTTCATTTAGGCTTTCTTTATTTTTAATCCAGATCTTGCCTTGAGTCTGTGGGTCAATTAACAACGGGTAGCGAGAAGCCTTTGTGACAATAATCCCATTCTGGATGGACAGGTCATCATTTGGCAGACCTTGGAGGTTCCACTCACTAATAGTAGGAGCATCAATCAATATCTCATTGAGATTTAGATCGTTGCCAAATGGAATTTTCCGGGCTTTCATCTCCTTCTGCCAGTCGTTTAACAACAGATTGCGAAACTCTTGGTTAAATGGACCAGAATAGGAGAGAAAAGCTGTAGCCAACAACACATCCCCTAAAACGGAAAACAAAATATCACTGAAACACTTTATGATCATCCTTGTAGTTGTGAAAAATATTCAAAATAGATGGGAAAAAATACAACCGTTCTTTTAAACTAAACTCCACAAATCAAACTGTAACCCCAAGTTGCTGAACCTTAGTGAAGAAGTAAAACCACTACTTCTTCACTGGTTTGGTTCATTGTTAACCAGGATCCAAATGCTCTACCAAGTAATAGCTGGTAGTAGTCAAAGCATCGGGTTATTTAACTTTTGTTAGAAATGGGGGGATGGCCTTATAGTTTAAGAGATGACAAAATTCAGAAGGCAGAGGCTACATTCAAAGTGGTCTTGATCAATATATGGCCATGCACTCACAAGAGAATACAAAAATGACCTGATAATTAGGAGCTTAAAAGGTCTTAATACATCTCAGGAGGATTAACATAAATGACAGAACAACATCCATCCCTCTCAAATGGTTGGACAGACACACACAAGAATTTGAAACAAAGGAGGGGTGGATTGTACTCTGATTAGAGTTCAAGTTTGCTAACTTAAAGACATAATCTCAGTCAACACATAATCTCATTAAGAAAGGAATTTACATACCTACGAGTCTTTTAGTTTGTGCAGCAAACTCTTTACTTTGCTCTGTCCATCTTTCCTTTTCACCTGCCAAGCCACTGATCAATGTTGATGCTGTCTGCATCTTATGTCTACACCGCTCCGCATCTTCAAGTAAGGTCTAGAAAAGACCATCATCAGAAGAAAACTATTGAAATAAATAGAGCTTCTGACTCAAAAATATAATTTTAAAATATTTAATGGAAACATAAGCCATTTATTTCACAGGAAGATTCAACTGCAGTGGGACTCATGTTATCCCAATGTGTACCCAATTCTATCTCTTAAGCCCTCTCCAAGGACTTTGGAAGGATTCTGCCAGATGGTGCCTTGAACCAGTAGGTGAGACCATTCCCAGGTTTTAATAATTGAGGGATAATGGAAATTTGTATCATTTATGATTTCCCTGGAAATAAAAATAAAACAAAACAGAAGCATACCTGCTAACAGCAAATAACACAGAAAATGCAAAGAAATACTTATTGCTGGTTAAAAGTAAGGCATCTCTGGGTAGTGCAAACTATTAATGCACTTGCTGATAACCAAAAGGTTAGCATCTACTACAAGGCACCATAGAAGCAAGGCCTGCTGATCTACTTCTGAAAAATCCCAACTGTTGAAAACCCCGTGGAACATAGTTCTACTCTGACACACATAGGCCACTATGAGTCATGGTCAACTCCATGGCAACTGGTAAGGTAAAAATCGGGGTCTTTCTCCATTGAAAGTTCCGTATCATTATTGCTTCATCTATTTCCACAGCTCCTTCTACTTTAATGGAAACATTAGATTATCTTTAAATCATGGTGCTCTAAGGCTCCTTGGGAAATGGCAGCCACATTTGATGCATCAGGCTGCTCTCTGCTGCTCTGCACATCAATAAAGACCGCCAGGCTTCCACTGACTGTTGCCAATCAAGGCTTAGTTCTGAAAAACAACAGGCCTGTTGCTCTAGATTTGAACCACTAATTCTACTTATGAGAATGAATACTTATAATAATGGATATGAATGAAGATTTAACTACATGACTAGTCACCACTGGAGTTTTACTTACAACAAATACACATACCAACTGTTTAACAACAGAAGATTGTTTAAATTATGGTATACCAGAGAATAAAAATACTCATAATCCATTAACCAATTACCATGTAAAAGTTTTTACAACCACAAAAGATGACCACAATTAGTGCACCTCAGCGTTCCAAGAGACGTTATGGGAGGCTAGACCCCAAGCAAAGGCTCTGTGATAGGAGACAGGACCCCCAGCAAAGGCTCTGTGCCCACGCAAAGAGTTGCGGGCCACACACTGCTTCATGGGACCAAGTGGTTACCAATGGCAACCACGATGAACTGAAGACCACAGGCCCTTCCTTGTCATCTGGTGGCCCATAAGCCCCCTGGGTACTCAAGGGGGTCTGCCGAGGGGGGGAGCACCAAAAATGATGAAATTCACCCCAATACATTAGAAGCATGGGCTTCAAGAGTGCAAAGCCAGATATTTGCTATTTAAAGATATTTCTTAAAATTTGAGTTTTTTTAAGTTAAAGACATATCATGACCATAGTAGTTCTTTTGTGATTCTATTTACCTAAAAAGGTATATGTGCTCAAAAGAAATAAAAAAGCTATTTGAATAAATCAATGTAAAATATTAAAAGTTAAACATAATTACACAAGACAGTAAAACATCTTTATTGGGTTCACTTGGTGCTTCCTGATCTATCTGAGCTTCCAAAAGGGCAGAAATAACACTCCTTCCTCAGTGCATACACTCTTTCAAACCACAATGCCCATTTTCTCTTTATAATATGATGAGTGAATTCAAAGAGCGTAAGTATAAAAACGCAAATAAATGTTATGTAATTATGTCTTTAATACTCTCAAAAACTCTTATTTTCTCTCAGAAGATTTATCTATAAGAGAAAACATCATACACTCTGCATATAGTGAAACTGAAATAATTATTCAGGCTCCTTTACTAGGACTGTTAATGGGAATAGACTAAAAGACAAGTGTCTCAACTCAGGCCAATTGAAGGCTGAAAAGTGGAACTGAATCCCATGAAATCACCAAGGAAAGAACAGAGCAAATCTAGCTGTTATTTATCAAATAAGAGATTTATCAGAGGCAGGTTTTGTGGAACCAGACATTTCCATAATTTGGGGGGCCTGCTTTCAGAATTTTTATAAACATGACTATGAAAGTAAGTATGTATCGAGAATGAGGGAAGAGATCCCTGCAAAATCCTAGGGACTGAGACATTCAGATGCCCCTCCTCTGAGATCTCTTTAGGCATTTAAACCAAATGCTTACACTCAAATGCTTACGGATTGCAACCTGGCCTCCCCTTCTCATGGAAAATTCTAAAGCTTCCAGCAACCCCAGCTCTCACAAGGCCTGTGCAAGTAAGGAGCCCTGAAGCTTAA
>NW_006922287.1:986455-989431 GCF_000298275.1 Orycteropus afer afer
GTTGCACTTCACTTTATTGCACTTTGCAGACACTCTGGTTTTGACAAATTGAAGGTTTGTGGCACCTCTGAGTCAAGCATGTCTATCAGCACCATTGTCTAACAGCATGGGCTCACTTCATGTCTCTAAGTCACATTTTTTTTTTTTAGGATTTGGGTGAAGATTTACAGAGTAAATTCACTTTTCATACAGCAGTTCACTCTAAGTCACATTTTGATAATTCTCACAATATTTCAAACATTTCCATACTGCTATTGCTTGCTTGAAAGACAAAAATATACTGTAAACATAACTTTTGTATACACTGGGAAACCAAAAAATTTGTGTAACACACTGTACTGTGAAATGCACTTTATTTTGGTGATTTGGAACCAAATACATAATATCTCCGAGGCATAACTGTACTTTTTCTTTATACCACTCCTAGAAAATCTTCTCAAATTACACTAAGTCAATAGCAAATCTCAATGTGAACTGGATATAAATGTTTACAAGCACAAAATTTTAGTCCATAAACACAGTGGCCATCAACTTTTTTTCTATAGTCTCAGATAGTAAATATTTTAGGTTTTCTTGGCCGAGAGACAAAATCAAGGATGTTACATGGTGTTGTTGTTACCTGCCATCTAACTCCAAAAAACCAAACTCACTGCCATCGAGTCGTTTCCGACTCAAAGTGATCCCCATTTGGGTTTCCGAGGCTGTAAATCTTTAGGGAAGTAGATTGCATGGCTGTCCTTCCACAAAGCAGCTGGAAGTAGATCACCCAGTCTTCCTTCCACAGAGCTGCCATGTAGCTGGTTCCAATTCATGGTGACTGTGTGTATAACAGAACAAAATGCTGCCCGGTTCGGTGCCATCTTCACAGCCATTGGTATTATTGCAGCTATTCCACCTCACTGCGGTTTCCTTCATTTTCATTGGCCCCCACTTTACCAAACATCACATCCTTTTCTAGCAATTGGTTTTTCCTGGTGATATGTCTGAAGTAAGGATGTTATGATGGTACTTATATGACAGCCATGTAATAATGTAAGTATTATTCTTATTTTGCAAGCCATACACAATTCATGCCACCTGGAAACTCAGAATGTGATCTTACGTGGTAATAGGTTCTTGTTGTTGTTAGGTGCGGTTGAGTTGGCACCGACTCATAGTGACCCTACGCAGAGCAGAACAAAACACTGCCCTGTCCTGTGCCAGCCTCACAATCCTTGCTATACCTAAGTCCATCGCTGCAGCCACTGTGTCAATCCCTCTTCTTAAGGGCCTTCCCCTTTTTCACTAACCCTCCACCTTACCAAGCATGATTCCTTCTCCAGGGAAGGGTCCTTTCTGACAACATGGCCAAAGTAGGTGAGACGAAGTCTGGCCATTCTCACTTCCAAAGAGCATTCTGGCTGCACTTCCTCCAGGACAGATTTGATCCTTCTGGCAGTCCGTAGTACTTTCAGGATTCTTCGCCAGCACCACAACTCAAAAGCATCAACTCTTCCTTGGTCTTCCTTATTCACTGTCCAGCTTTCACGTGCATATGCAGCTATTGAAAATACCATGGCTTGGCTTAGGGCACCTTAGTCCTCAAAGAGAGACATCATTGTTCTTCAGCACTTTAGAGAAGTCTTTTGCAGCATATTTGCCCAGTGCAATATATCATCTGATTTCTTAACTGCTGCTTCCATGGTTGTTAATTGCAGATCCAAGTAATATGAAATCTTTGACAACTTCAATCTTTTCTGTATTTATCATGATGCTGCTTATTGGTTCAGTTGTGAGGATTTTCATTTTCTTTGTGTTGAGGTATAATCCATCCTGAGGACTCTAGTCTTTAATCTTCATCAGTAAGTGCTTCAAGCACTTACTTAGCAGGTCTTATTGTTATTGATGTTATGTGCTGTTGAGTCAGACCCGACACACAGTGACCCCTCTTTGGGTTTCTGAGGCAGTATCACTATGGAAGTAGATTGCCCAACCTTCCTTCTGAGGAGTAGCTGGTCTTAGCAGATATAATTAGTTTAAAAGGAGTTATACTAGAATAGGATGAGCCATAAATCCAAAATGACTGGTTTCCTTACAGCAACAGGAGAGGGCACATAGAGATACAGAGACATAAGGGAAGAAGATCATGTGAAAATTGAGGCAGATTTGGCCATAGACTATAGTTTGCCAACCTTTGTATCAGAACAAGGAAATATTAAGACTCATACAAAAGAAAAACTGAATATGTAGAACTAACTGCCTAGCAGGACTCATCACTGTTGAAGAAGATGTTAAAGGAAGGTAAAGGCTAGACTACAGAATTATTCACTAAATGTTAGCATTTAGGTTTTATTAGTAGTAGTGGTTTTGATGTTGCCCCTATAGTTTTAATATATTATTTGCCATCCAGAAAAGCACTGAACTCTAGAGCTTTGGTGATTTGTTTTAAGGATGCTATCAACAATGGAATCAAGACATGATCAAAAGAATTACAGAGAAAGACAAGGTATGGACAACATTCCATGGTCATAAGGGTTTAAATCTTTTTACAAAAACTTTGAAATCAAGTCAGATGGAATTGCAAATTCTCATGAAATCTAGACATTCTGGAGCCACTGAGGTTGGGCAAACCCCTGACACTTTTGCCTTGAGATAATCTCTAAATCTTAAACCAAATTATCCCCCGAAGTCTCCTTAAAACCAAACAATAGCTTACCTGGTAAAACAAAAACAAAAAAAAAGGTCTGTTTTGAGCAGTATGCTTTTTTACGGGACTACTTACAGGAGATCAAACTGACAACAGCATCTCAAAAGGTTAGGTACGCAGCTTGCGGGACAGGAAGTCTATGTTCATGGTGAGGAACGATTTAGAAGACGCGGGTCAGAAGCGCTGCATGGCAGGAAGAATGCCATCTGTGTTACGGAACTGTGCACAGAGAAACTGTTCAATTTGTGTATGCTCTGCTGTGAGTATTTTCAACAACAAGGAAAAAAAAA
>NW_006922287.1:990116-991276 GCF_000298275.1 Orycteropus afer afer
TTTTTCACTGACCAAAGCTATAGAATTTTTGAAATCCAATTACCTAGCTTAGGAGCTGAAGGACTTGTGCAGGTTACGGAGATGCTGTCAGGCTCAGTTTTCCCAATAAAAAACTGAAAAATGACTTCCTGAGTTTTTTTGTGAGAGATAAATAAGGTAACATACATAAAACATACAAGGCTGACACCTGGCACATAATGAGTTCAATCAGTAGTTAGGCATCATACTGGGTTGAATAGTGTTTCCCCAAAATTCATGTCTACCTGATACTTCAGAATGTGACCTTATGTGCTAATAGGGTCTTTGCAGATATAATGAGTTAAGATGAAGTCACATCGGAATAGGGTGGGCCCTAAATCCAATATGATTTATGTTCTTATGAGAAAAGGAAAGGCCACACAGATATACAGAGACATAAGAAAGAAAGCCACATGTAGACAGAGGCAGAGGTTGGAGTGATTATATCTACAAGAGAAGTAACACCAAGGAGTGTTGGCCACCACCAGAAGCTAGGAAGAAGCAAGGAAGGATTATTTTCTAGAAATTTCAGAGAGAACATGACCCTGTCGATCCTTACATCCTTCATTTTGGACATCTAGGTTCTAGAACTATGAGAGTATACATTCCTATTGTTTTAAGGCCCTCAGTGTGGAGTAATTTGCCATGGTGGCCCTAGAAAGCTAATACAGATGCTATCATTAACATCATATTGAACATTTAAGTCTCTATTATTTCAAACACCCTGTTTATATTGCCTGATATGTATTGGTTTTCTTGAAGTTTTCAAAATGAAATCCCATTAAAAGGAACTGTTGTTGTTAGGTGCCCTCAAGTTGGCTCTGACTCACAGTGACGCTGTGTACAACAGAACAAAACTCTGCCCGACCCTGCATCAGCCTCACAATCTTTGCTGTGCTTGAGCCCATTGTTGCAGCCACTGTGTCAAACCATCTCATTGAGGTTCTTCCCTTTTTTCTCTAACACTCTACTTTACTAAGCATGTTATCCTGCACCAGGGATTGATCCTTCTGGAAACATGACCAAAGTATGAGAGGCAAAGTCTGGCCATTCCGCTTCTAAGAATTCCAGTTGTACTTCTTCCAAGACAGATTTGTTCATTCTACTCCACGGTATTTTCAGTATTCTTCAACAATGCCACA
>NW_006922287.1:991906-998949 GCF_000298275.1 Orycteropus afer afer
AATTAAGTGCTCTGGAATGCTCATTCTTTGCAACGTTATCCACAATTTGTTATCCACACAGTTGGATGCCTTTGTGTAGTCAATAAAACATGGGTAATTCTTTACTTTCAGGCAAGATATCAGCAATATTATCCCACACTCCATGCCCTCTTCTGTATCCAACTTGAGTTTCTGGCAGTTCCCTGTCAACGCACAACAACACACAAGCCACGACAGTGTGACAAACTGACAGATGAGTGGTGGATAATGAACATTAACAGAATCTAAATTGTTATTGCTGTCACCAATGTTTGCTTAAATTTATTCACTACTAGAAACCACTTAGTCCAGCTATATGGATTGTAAGATGATTCTGTTGCAAATTAGTATTGGGACGGTTCCAACTGGAGTTTAGGGAGGATATTTGACCCCTCCTCATTTTGGAAGTAGGAGTCTGCAAATGAAGCCCCTCCTGGAGTAAGTGAAGTTGGAGGCTCAGTCTGCATTTCCCTATACACTAAGCAAAGTCACCCAGTGACAAACTGCCTTCCCTGTGTCGTGTAGCACTCTTACTTCTTCCCGTGTGAGTATGGAGGGTGTGTGGGTTTATGACAATAGGAGACAAGCTGATTGCTGCCTGATGCTGGATGATCATTAGACTATGGCAGGAAGACCTGACTATCTACTCCTGTGAAGATTATAACCTAGGAAACCCTATAAGGAAGTTCCACTCTTTCACGTGGGGTCAACATGACTTGGAAACTATTTGATGGCACACACCAGCACCAACTCTCAGGACAGACCTATCAGAGGGAGGAGCACAGGTTCCAGCAGCAAGTAAAATGTTCTCCCACCTCCTGCTGGTGTTGCCTTCACTTCTGATCTCCATCCTGGGGCTGGGAGTTGGGGGGAGGCTCAAATGGAAGGTACCAAACATTAAAAACAAAAACAAAAACCTGTCCCATTGAGTTGGTTCTGAACCATAGTAACTCTATAGGACAGATGTGAACTGCCCCACAGGATTTCCTAGGCTGAAATCTTTACGAGAGAAGATTGCTTCATCTTTTGCTCATAGAGTGGTTGGTGGATTGGAACCACCAACCTTTCAGTTGGCAGATGAACACTGTGCAACCAGAGCTCCTTGTATTGAATATAGAGGAGGAGATTTCATAGCTCTTATGTAAGCCTTGGTCAGAATGTCCATTTTTACTACTGATTTGAGTCCACTCTACATCAGATGGAGCTCTGGTAGCACAGTGCCTAAGGCATTTGACTGCTAACCAGAAGGTTGGTAGTTCAAACCCACCAGCCACTCTGTGGAAGCAAGACTGGGCAATCTACTTTTGTAAAGATTAACCACCTCCAAAACCCAATGGAGGTTGCTATGAGTCAGAATTGACTCAATGGCAGTGGGTTATATGAGATAACTAGAACAAAATAAAAATGATATATCATGAGTTCAACAGTAGTGACCTGTAAGACACTGTGAATTACTCACTGGAAAAGTTAGCAAAGGATAGCCTTCACCTTGCATTTGATATGGTGGTTAAGGTTCAATCAGTATCAGAGAGTCCATTTTTGAACTATGCTGGAGTCTTCAATGGTTTCAATACCCATGATGTTGGGCAGTATGACATCAATCATTGGCTCTAAAGTTCTCTGAGACACACAGACCTTGGTTCTAGGTTGCCCTAGGACCTCAAGGGTGCCACCTACTATAAAAATGGTTCTGATATGGTTCTGATTAAAAAGCAAATGGCATTCACTTCTCGATCCCTATTCCTTCCATTCCTGATCATTTTTCATCAGGATTACATCCTCTCGGATAGTTTACAAGGGCAAGTGGATCTTTAGTTGGTGTTACAGGAACAGTAGGCTTCTGCATGGGCAACCAGCCTATCAGATGGGTTTCTGAGGCATCAGTATTTCATTTCCCAAAAAGGTACTTGTCTCTTCATTTGTTGAAAACTGAGTGTCTTCTAATGTTGGGGAACCATAAACCAATACAGCTTGAGATGAAATTACCCAAAGAGAAACATAAGGCATAGTCTCCAAGTCACATTAAAGAACAAATAGGTGAGATTCAGTTTCTCTCCTGCGGAACATGGAAGAAGGGGAGGGACACTCTCTCACTCTCTGCAAATAAGATCAGTTTTAGGCCTATTCCAGCCACTAGTATCTTATTTCTTGACTCTGCCTCACTTACACATTTCCATTGGTGGGTGATCTTGGAAGATTACAGGTATAGATTCCTGTGTCAATTTCAAATTGACATTATGGAGGGAAAATATCTAGCACCCCACAGCGGACTTAGTATCCTTCTAGAGAGTTCATTCTTAAGGCTCATACAAATGTGATTAGAGGAGGATTACACAGAAGCAAGCAACATCCTGTGCTTAGCCCATCTGTGCCTTGCTCTCCCTGTGGACTCAGGCAGAAAGACACAGAGGCTGCGTGCTCCTGTGCTCTAGTGAAAAGATAAGACCAGTTGACCAAGAGACCCTTCACAGGAGCGTTTCATGCAGTTCAACCTAGGAGCCTCACCTTCAGAGGCAACACCTCTTTGTTGATGGAAAAGAAAGAAGCCATGGCTTTAGTCCAGGAACAAAGACCAGCCACATTCCCACATACACGTTTGGCTGTTTCGATGTTATAGTCTGCCATTTCAAAGTAAGGACTCAAAAATTCTATCACTTCTTCATTGATTGTGTCTTTGGGGAATTGCTGTGAAAGAAAGCAGTAAAATAAAGTCAAAATACTGTTTTCCATGAAGTCACCATATTCACATTTACCATTCAGGTTGCAACTATGGAGCATCCAAAACTGAATGAATGGCACCTTATTTTGCAATACTTCAGGATATCACACAAAATTGCTGGGGTGACAGCACAATATGCAGTGATAGCAAGGAAGTCTGTTACAGTACATCTACCTTCTGTAGACAAGAAACCCCACCCCTCAAGAAACTTTCTGGGATTAATGGAGAGAGTAAATTGTTTAGGTAATGAACACTAATATGACTATCAGAATTTCCAAAGCAGTAAAAATTTCATGTCATTAATTCTAAATAGATGAATTACAAAACTCATAAAATCAGCAATGAAAAACAAACACACACACACACAGGTACATCCAGCTTAAGGACACATATATTTAGCATTTAGGGACAAGGAAATGCTAAATAAATTAGGACAGAAGTGCTATTCAATTCACCTGAAATGTGAAGATAATAACTTAGACATTAGGCCTTGAGGCTGATGAATTAATTTTTAATCATATAACTATCAAGAATATGAATGAATTATTATCTTCTGGGGGCATAAAAATTTAAAGTGGTAACAGAAATGGATTAAGAATTCCTTTCTGAATCTAAAGGGAAGACTGGCCAAACAATGAAATTGGAGCTTTTAAAAGTGATGTTTGATCATCTCAAGGAGGATGATTAAATGCCTTTAAAGTAGAAATAAATTTTACCACCTAAATAATTCAGTAAAACAAGCCTTCACAGTACACAGGGAATGTAGGGTCCAAAACACCCTCCTTCAGAACTCTTTTAACTCATTCCTTTTGTGAGAATTGAAGGACAGTGAAATCAGAAGAAAACCCCAAAGAATGTCTGGGAGCAATTAAAGGGTGGTGGCAACATAAAGACAAATAGCAAGCGAGCTGCAAGGGCAGTAATGCCACCACGTAAAGGAGAAAGCTGCCTGGGCTACCTGGGAGGGGATGGGAAAGAAGAACGGAGGGAAGGGCTGGGTGCAGGAAGTAGGAAGAATGCTGTTACAGTGTGGGGACTGCAGTAAATGTCACAAAACAGAATGCATCTGGACTATTGAATGGAAAACCAATTTGCTCTGTAAACTTTCACCCAAATCACAATTAAAAAAAAAAAAAAGAAAATTAAAAAATTTCCATTAAAAAAATTCCATTTTCACATTTTTCTGTGAAAACTTTTGAGTCCCCCTCCATTACTACTGCCATACCACAGCACAGAGTTAATCAAAACTTCCTCTCCACTAAAATAGCTTACTAGGCCTCCACTGTGGTACTTGTATCATTGTTGTTGTATACAAAGTCAAGTCCTACTCAGAGCGATGTCATGTCAGTGTTGTTAGGTGCCATCAAGTCAGTTCATACACAGTGACTTCATGTACAAGAGAATGGGACACTGCCTGGTCCTATGCCATCCTCACAATTGGTGCTATCATTGAGCCCATTGTTGCAGCTACTGCATCAATCTACCTCATTAGAGAGTCATAATTCTCACAGTCAAGTGTTTGTGCCCTAGTAGTTTCACAAGCTACTTACTGTTGTAGGTGTTATAGGGTGCCTCAGAAAACGCATTAGCATTGCAGTTACTTGAGCAATACTGGATTAAAAACTGAAGGTAAGGCAGCATAAAGTTCAAGTTTAAGAAAAAGATGTGGGTTGATTATTCCTAATTGCTTCTACCTTCATGCCTCACACTGTATCTCAGCCCATAACAGTCTGGCTTGTCCATGTTCAATATCCTTTCTCTTACTTTTTCTGTGACAGTTCAAACCCACCAGCCACTCCTCAGAAGGAAGACTAGGCAATCTACTGCCGTAGTAATACTGCCTTGGAAACCCAAGGAAGGGTTGCTATGAGGTGTATCGACTTGATGGCACTGAGGTTTTTTGTTTTTTGTTTTTTTTTTGGGTGGTAAAAATACAGATAACAAAACATTTGCCATTTCTACAATCTTCACATGAACAGTTCAGTGACACAAATTATGTTCTTCAAGTTATTCAACCATCACCAGTAACCATTCCTGAATTTTCCATCGCGCTTAACAGGTAAACTGACTTACTTTCGATTTTCCCTTCCTTCTGAAAACTCTACTCCCTTGGCTTCCTCACTTTATTCTCTTGGTCCTTTCTTTATGGATTTCTGATGACCTGATTCTTCTGATTCTTCTATGTGTTCCCACTTTTATTTTCTTACCTCTTATATGCTAGCATTCTTCAGAACTCAATCCACTACCCTCCTCCCTCTCTTTGTGTAATTTCATCTACTCTTGTGGCTTCAACTTCCATGTATATGTTGATAAATATCACAGCAATATATTCAGATGCATCATTCGAACCCTTAGGGTTCTACACCAAGCCTCCACCTGGATCTCTTGTGGGCAACTGGAATTGGAAATTGGAATTCGTAATGTTCCGCATTTGATATACTAACTACCAACATTCTGGCTCTCTAGTGCTGCTGTAACAGACGTACCACAAATGGACGGCTTTAACATGCAGGGATTCATTCTCTCACAGTATGAAACCAAAACCAAACTCACTGCCATCGAGTCAGATCCAACTCAGAGTGACCCCTCCTTGGGTTTTTTCCAAGGCAGTATCACTACAGAAGTAGATTGCCCAATTTTCCTTCTAAGGAGTGGCTGGTGGGTTTGAACCACCAGTCTTCTCATTAGCAGTCAAATCCCTTAGGCACTAGGCTACGAGAGCTCCCCTCTTATAGTATAGGAGGCTAGAAGTCTGAGTTCAAAGTGCTGGCCCTAGGGGCTGGGTGAAGGCCCCTTGACCTTGGGCTTCAGCTCTGCCTCTTATTCCCAGAGTTCCACTGGAGCTGGAGGCGTCTCTTCACTCAGGCAACTGCTGGCTGCTGAGGCTGACAAACCCAAGGTCCACAGTCCCAAGTTTATCAAGCAACAAAGCAGGCCACCAGCTCAAGTCCAGAAACAGTCCCCAGATCACAAGGCAACATGGCAGTTATGGCAGAATGAAGCCTTGGCTAAATGCAGGATCTAAGCATGCCAAAAAGCTCAGAGACCTTTCTCAAGCTTCTCCTTCTATACTGGAAGCAGACCATATCCCCAAGGAAGCTTCTCAGCGATTTCACCATGGAGCTGATTACCGGTCTAATCATGGGGAATCACTTCATCCAGCTGCCCAGCCGCTCAAAACCAGGCCCAGCCAAGTTGACACACAACCTAACTACTACAACCACCAATCTTCCTCCTCTATTCTCTGTCACAATTATTTCCATCCAGCACCAAAGTTAGAAACCTGAGCGTCTTCCCTGCTCTCTCATTTTCCTTCCTTAACATGTAACCAATGAAATACTGGAGGTGTTTCCTTCTAAACATTTTCTGCTCCACTAACTTCTCTCACCTCACTTCAAAATTCAAAGCTTTGTCAGATCTTATCTGTTATATTGCAAAATAACTTCCTAGCTTTCAGCCTTTCTGCCTTCAAATCCATTTTTCAGAATGAACCGAAGAGCCCTCCTATAATGTACATCTAGTTGTGTTTCTCCTCCACTGAAAACACTTCATAGAAGAGTTTTGATGTAAGTTGCAGGAGATTTTGTAGTGTCCAAGCAATCCCCCTGCTAAGTACAACCAGAACACTTAGACAAAGCCTTAAAAACAACTCTACCAAGGGAGCAGGACTGCAAGATACGATCCTTGGAAGGAGGAAACACAGGGGGAAATATATATATATATATAAAACATACACGGCACAATAAAGAGACATTTGTGTATCCTGATAAGAGGACTCTATCAATAATCTCAGGCCAATAAATAGAATTTGACAGTTTAGGTGAAACAGACTCATTTTTTGAAAAATAAAATTTATATTAAAGAAAAAAAAAATCCAATCTTCTATATTGGGCAATCCTACTTCCGTAGTGATAACTGCCTCGGAAACCCAAGGAGGGCTCGCTATGAGTCGGGGCCGACTCGACAGCAAATAACAACAACAACAACATACCTATTAATCTAAATCTGTGTAAGAAACAGCCAGATTTCTCCTGAGAAGAGAGGATGGTGAGACTTTGTCTCATGCATTTGGGACATGGTATTAGGTGAGACCGGTCCCTGAGAAGAGACATCGTGCTGGTGAAGCAGAGGGCCAGAGAAAAAGAGGAAGACCCTCAGCCAGGTGGATTCACACAGAGGCTGCACCAAGGGACCACACAGCAACCACGGTGAGGAGGGCACAGGACCGGCTCGACGGCATCTAACGACAACACCAACACATCTGTTAAAAAGCGGTTACCAAGAATAAATAAAAAAAGCTCCAGAC
>NW_006922287.1:999354-1001024 GCF_000298275.1 Orycteropus afer afer
AATACACAAGAAAATTATTACTCAGACTTGGAAACTATAAACGTATGTACATATTTGAATGCATGTATATATGTATGTAGGTAAGTAGGTAGGTATGTACAAACCAAACTAAACTCACTGCCAATGAGTTGGTTCTGACTCACAGCGACCCCTCCTTGGGTTTCCACGGTGGTGTCTCTATGGAAGTAGATTGCCCAGCCTTCCTTCCGAGGAGTGGCTGGTGCAGTGGATTTGAACCGCCAGCCTCCTGGTCAGCAGTCAGATGCCTTAGGCACTACGCCACCAGAGCTCCTGTACATACATATACATATACACACATATATATACATACACAAACACATGTGCATACATGTGTGTGTATGTGTGTGTGTAATTATATGTAATCCTTACACACATGCTTAAACAATGCATGTAGAGTTAACAACTCCTCTGTAGAAATGTGTTCTGTTTGCAGCCTCGGAGGCTCCAATGAAGCCACGTCTCCTCCTAGCCCAACATGGCTGAACTACCAACCTGTAAGTTCTGTAGAAAGTTCCCTGCCGTCATCAGTTTTAAAGATTCCTGCCAGGAAGGGACTGTACAGCTTCTCTCCAGGTCCACTTTCACTGCATTGACTTTCCTTTGAAACAGCAGCAGCACACAGTCCATGATCTTCATGATGAGGTGTGGGGGTCGGCCCAGCGTGCGGACAGTCGCAATGTCGGAGGGCTTGATGGTCTAGGGGATGACAGGAGGCCATTATCCCGTGAGACAAGCAACTTTTATTGGTTAAATGGCTACCCTTTCAGCAGTGGCCAGCAAGCATTTTTTTTTTTTTAATTTTCTATATTTTGTTATTGTTGAGAATGCACCCAGCATAACTTACACCAACACAACCATTCCTACACGTACAGTTCAGTCATGCTGATTACATTTTTGAAGTTGTGCAATCATTCTTACAGGCCTTTTCTGAGTTGTCCCTCCCCGTTAACATAACCAAACTAAACTCACTGCCCTCAAGTTGGTTCCCACTCATAGCAACACCTCCTTGGGTTTCTGAGGCAGTATCTCTAAGGAAGTAGATTGCCCAGTCTTCTGTCTGAGGAGTGGCTGGTGGGTTTGAACCACCAGCCTTCTGGTTAACAGTCAAATGCCTTAGGCACTACGCTACCATAAACATAAACATAAACCAAAAAAGCAAACAAAACAAACAAACCCACTGCCATCGAGTTGATTACCAACTCATTTTGACCTTATAGGACTAAGTATAACTGCTACAGAGGGTTTACACAGCTGTAAATCTTTAAGGAAGCAGACTGCCTCATCTTTTTCCCACAGAGCAGCTCGAGGGTTTGAACAGTCAACCTTCTCGTCACCAGCCCAATACTTTACTCACAGTACCACAGTACCCACTAAGGTTATCTAATCTTTCAAGTTGCTGGTATCAATTTGATCCCATATAGATAACCAAAGAAAACCAGAAAGCTCTTTTCCTGTATTTTATTGACTATGAAAAGTCTTTCAAGGGAGCTCTGGCAGCATAGTGGCTTAAGCACTTGACTGCTCACCAGAAGGCTGGCGGTTCAAACCCACCAGCCACTCCTCGGAAGGAAGATGGGGCAACCTACTTCTGTAGTGATACTGCCTCGGAAACCCAAGGAGGGGTCGCTATGAGTCGGGTCCGACTCGAT
>NW_006922287.1:1001482-1014797 GCF_000298275.1 Orycteropus afer afer
TTAAACAACTATGACCGACACTAGCCGGGAGGTGCAGGGCTGACAGAGCGGATGGCCAGAGGAAATCTGAGAACTGACATTTTAATAGAAGAACTTGAGCAACAGAAATTACACTCAATCAGAAGCCACATTTTTAAAAGATCCTAGGTGATTCTTACAGCTCCCCAGGTAATTCTTGTGCATACATAAGATCTTGTTAAAATGTAGATTCTGATTCAGAATATCTGTGGTCAAAGTGCAAATTCTCAGCAGGGGGTCCAACTGGAATGAACCAGTGTTAAGCCCTGCTTAGAAAAGTTCCATTCCACTGCCAGTATAGATAATATTTCTTTCCCATTTGCATGCTCTCTTAAACTCTCTATGACTAAATAGAAGAATATGACACAGTCCTATTTCTAGAAAGAACAGTATCCATCTATTCCTTCTCATCCTTGAAAACCTCCCATTGTGTTTGCATTTGCATCCTCCCTATCAAAAGAACACAACTAATGACCTTTTCATCAAAGCTAACCATCTTTTCTTTGAGGACTGAAAGAGAAAAAAACACTGACTGTCATCATTAGGATGTAATTAGATACCCTGAAGTTTTATTTCACCAGACAAGCATTTGTGAAAGCCAGACTGAAGGATGTTCAGGAGAGTTTGTGGTAAACGACTGGAAATGGCATATAGACCTTTATTTGAGATGTGTGGCTATAAAAGGAAAGAGAGAAATATAACAGCAGCCAGTGGGAAAAGTTAGGTCAAATTAAAGTTATATAACCTGAGAAAGCTGATGGTGCTTATTTTGCTTGAGCTTTAAATAAAGAATTTTCAAACAGAATTGGGCTCTGCTATGTTACATACCAGGTAGAAGGAGGTGGGGATAAAAGGCTATGTCTTCAATCTGTTTGAGCTAAGTATTGAAACCACTCATCTCTGCAGCAAAGTAACATGAGCATTATTTAATCTCCTACACACCATGGAAATATACCAGCTATTGAACATCTGGAGACATTTTGTATTTTCACCCAGAGATGGTTAAAGCCAGATTAGCATTGAGGGAAGAAGAGAACAATTCTTTGCTGTTGCCTCATATAATACATAGATGCACATAACCTGATGCCAACACATGAGACTTTGGATGTACCTGGGACTTTCTTAGTATAACTTGGTAGAACTATATTTCTAAAGCTCACAGAGAGGCAATAAATGGCAGGCAAGACCAATAATGCACATTATTAAAAACTCTCCTACACACCTCATCACCTCACCCCTGCTCTGATGATTTCTGTGCTGAGTATCATAGGACATAGGGTATTTTGGTAGTAGAGAACACTGGATTGGGAGGATACTAGAAAACATAATATCAAAAAAGATGCCAAGTGTTTTAAATCTTGGGAAAGTGTTAGCCATTTAAATAAGACCTCAGAGGCCAAACACTCTGTTCCCATGATGCCAGTAGGAATCATGAAGTCAATGTTTTCTAAGTTTTTTGCACTATCATGTGTTCACTATGTTGATCTGAAACTCTCAGGGAAGCCAGAGACAAAAAGGGGGGAGTTGCCCACAAGTCTCAGAAACTGGAGACTGAAAACTCTGGAAGATGTAAAGGATTCTGGGCCAGATTAGCTAGCAATAACAACAACAACAACAAAAAAAAAAAAACAGAAAAAGAATGAGGAAAAATATGCCAATATATAAGAGCAGCATAAAAAGGAGGAGTGAAAAGAGTGAATACAGTATCTTCATTGCCTCAAAAGAGTACAAAGTCATATATATCTGTTCTGGTTCCCTAGTGCTGCTCTGACAGGAATATACCACAAATGGAATGATTTGAACAAACGACCCAAGAAAGAAGGAGTAACCATGGAAAAAGGAGAAGAAGGACATTCCTGGCAGTTCAGAGGACCTTTGGCCCTTTCCTATTTCCCTGTGGAAGCTCTGGTGGTGTTAATCATACTTATCCCTTTGCGTGGGGAAGACAGACATTATACAGAAGTGATTCTCTCTGTCTCCTTAGGTATCAATACTCAATACATCCTTTTGTTTTCCTGCTTCAACCTGTAATGATCATTGGCTTTATGTGACAGGGGGTAAGGACGTTGTTCCTATGACAAGACCCCACAGCTTATTGTGGACAGAGTTGAAAGGGGAATCCGGAACTATGTCCATCATGTACCAATGCAAAAAATGAGATGACAAGTTGTTGTTGTTGTTGTTGTTTTGCCGTTGAATCGGCCCTGACTCATAGCGACCCCTCCTTGGGTTTCCGAGGCAGTATCACTACAGAAGTAGGATTGCCCAACCTTCCTTCCGAGGAGTGGCTGGTGGGTTTGAACCGCCAGCCTTCTGGTGAGCAGTCAAGTGCCTTAGGCACTATGCTACCAGAGCTCCTAAGAGATGTCAGAGATGACAAGTAGCATATGCAAAACCTATAAAGAGCTAAGAAAGTTTCCAAGGAGAAAACATTACTTGAAATCATTTCAGTAGCTAGAGCTTAGAGCTTTGGCCTGAACCAGGAGAACATTTCCTTGCTGTTATGAATCTTTCTGCCTTAGTCTTCCCAGACTAAAGTTGACATCTGTTATATCACAGAGTCTTACCTGCAATGCTGCCTCTGCTTCTTCTAAAGCTGGTTTTGCTGCTTCCAGTTTTTCTTCAGCAATGGCCTTATCTTTAGAGATGCTGTCTACAATAGCCTGGGCTTTGTCCTTCACCTTCTGGACCTCAGCCTTGACCTTTTCAGCAGCCTGGGCTTTCATTGTCACTTCTTTTAATACCTAAATCATAAAAAACAAACAAACAAATGCTCCGTACAAGTTGCCAAAGACCCAGCTGAAAAGGTTCATTTTTGCCTTGACTTAATGACTCTATCCACTTACCCAATTCCTCATATATAAAAGTAAGAGTACTTTATTCTAATGTAAATCTTCAAAGAAACACAAAGCATATACTTGTCTGGTTATACATTAGTAGCTATGCATGTATCATTAACATTTAAGAACTGGGAATTCAAAACGAATATGGCATACGTGTCAAGGTCCACTCACCGTGTCGGCTTTTTCATTGGCCACTTGTAGCTCCTTTTCTTTCACTTCTAGTTCTTTGCTCAGGGCTGCAACTGATTCTGAAGCTTCTTTTAGTTTTTCCAATCCAGTATTCATTCTGGGATTGAAAAGTGCAAGCAAGCAATGCTAAAATCGATGGCACTTGGCCACATTTTCCAATTATACTAACATGAGTAGTAACAGTCATATTTGAAGAATGAGTATGCTGCAAATATCAAGCCCAAGAGAGTTTGGCAAGAAGGCTATAGGATCAGGTTTGATTCCAAACTAACAACAGTTGCATATTCTTCACAAGCCATGCTTAGGAAGAGCAAGGCTGCATGACATGAGGCACAACAGTGGGTCTAGAATCCATGCATGTAAGAGACATGCTTAATGAAGCTTAGTTAAATGTCTATAGGCTTCAAATGTCTACAGACCATGGAAACAGAACAATGAATAATTTCTGATATTCTAAAGGGACCAAACCATAAAACCAAACCAGTTGCCACTGAATTGATTCAGACTCATGGCTATTGAAGACAAAAGAAGAAAAAGCGGGGATCAAGAAAGGAAACAAAGATAAAACCACCTGACTGAACTTGAAAGTGTGTGATCTCACAATCTGGAGGCCTCAGGAGCCATTTAACCCAAGCTCCTACACAGGGAACCCTTACATAACAGCCATGGCTGATTCTCGTCAAATTCAGACAGAAGATCTGGGGGTTCACAAGAGATAAGCAGAGCAGTGAACCTGGAGACAAACATCAGTGAAGCAGCATATCAATTATGTGGTGGGCAAAGTGTCAGACAGGCCCTTCTACCCTAGTCACTCAGAAGGAGTAGGAAGGGTGGCAGAAGTGGGAAGAAGGATGTCTGTACTCTCAACTTCTTTCCAGGTCTACTATTTCTATCACTATGTCATGCAACATCACAGAAAGTGGTTGGTGATTGTTCTTAGGTACTGTCGAGTCAACACCCGACTTATGGTGACCCCATGCACAATGGAATGAAATGTAGCCTGGCCCTACCCCATCTCCATGCTTGACTGCAGACTAGATCATTGTGATTCAGACAGTCATCACTGGCTGATTGTAAGAAGTGGACCACTAGCCCTTTCTTCCTAGATCACCTTCATCTGGAAACTCCACTGACACCTGTTCAGCACCATTGAAACACACAAGGTTTCACTGACAGATGGATGGTGGCTGTGCATAAGGTGCACTGGCCAGAACTCGAATCCAGGTCTCCTGCATGGAAGGTGGGAATTCCACCACTGAATCTCCCATGCCTCATCACAGAAAGTGGTCGTTGTTGTTGTTGTCAGGTGCCTTCGAGTTGATTCTGACTCGTAGTGACCCTATGTACAGAAGAACAAAACACTACCTGGCCCTGCTCCATCTTCACAATCTTTGCTGTGCTTCAGCCCATTGCTGCAGCCACTGTATCAACCCATTTCTTTGACAGTCTTTCCCTTTTTCACTGACCCTCCACTTTACCAAGCATGATATCCTTGTCCAGGGACTGGTCCCTTCTAATAACATGATCAAAGTAGGTAAGATGAAGTCCAGTCATTCTCTCTTCCAAGGAGCATTCCAGTTGTACTTCTTCAAGGAGAGATTTGTTAATTCTTCCAGCAGTCAACGGTATATTCAGTATTCTTCGCCAATACCACAATTCAAAGGCATCAAATATTCTTCTTGGCAGTAAGAATATTTATTAACAACCCATGATATGTAGATGAACCTTGATTACTGAAAGTGAAGATGACTTAAAGTACTTACTGATGAAGATCAAAGACTAGAGTCTTCAGTACAGATTGTACTTCAACATAAAGAAAACAAAAATCCTCACAACTGGACCAGTAAACAACATCACGATAAAGGGAGAAAAGATTGAAGTTGTCAAAGATTTCATTTAACTTGGATCCATAATCAATAGCCATAGAAACCACAATCAAGACATTAGACTTCATGTTGCACTGGGCAAATCTGCTGCAAAAGACCTCTTTACTGGATTAAGAAGCAAAGATGTCACTCTGAAGACTAAGGTGCACCTAACTCAAGCCATGGTATTTTCAATTATCTCATATGCATGTGAAACTAGACAAGAATAAGGAAGACCAAAGAAGAACTGATACCTTTAAATTGTGGTGTTGGCAAAGAATACTGGAGAAAGTGACAGATCACTTAAAAATCTGGCAACATTTCATCCTGTTGAGTAACAAAAAAGCTCTTAGGTGTTATTTGTTGTTAGGTGCCATCAAGTAATTCTGACTCACAGTGACGCTATGTTCAACAGAACGAAACACTGCCCAGTCCTGCACCATCCTCACAATCCTTGCGATGCTTGAGCCTGTTGTTGTTGCCACTGTGTCAGTCCATCCCACTACAGGTCTTCCTCTTTTTCATTTCTTTTTCTATTTCACCAAGCCTGATGTCCTTCTCTAGGGACTGGTCCCTTCTGAAAACACGTCTAAAGTACACCATCCTCACTGCTAAGGAGTATTCTTACTGTACTTCTTCCGAGACTGATTTGTCCGATCGTCTGGCAGTCCAGCCATGAAACAATCTTCTGGATGGGCTCAGGAGAAGGGTTCCTCAGCCTCAGCCCTACTGACACTTTGGGAAGGATAATTCGTTGTTGATGGAGTTTTCTTGTGCACTGGTGGATGGTTAGCAGCATCCCTGATCTCTGTTCTCTGAAGTCAGTAGCAACAAATCCCAAACCAAACCCACTGTCGTCAAGTCAATTTTGACTCATAGCAACCCGATAGCACAGAGAATTCACATTGCTTGTTCTACAATCGATGCCAATGGAAGCAGCAGTCAGAACATTAGACAACATACAGCACTGGGCAGGTTGGCTGTAAAGGACCTCTTTCAAGTGCTGAAGAGCAAAGATGTCTCCTTGAGGACTAAGGTGCACCTGACACAAGCCATGGTATTTTCAATTGTCTTGTATGCATATGAGAGCTGGACAATGAATAAGGAAGACCAAAGAAGAGTTGATGCTTTTGAGTTGTGGAGCTGGAGAAGAATGCTCAAAGTACTTTGGACTGCTAAAAGAACTAGCAGATCTGTCCTGGAAAAAGAAGTGCAGCCAAAATGCTCCTTGGAAGTGAGAATGGCCAGACTTCGTCTCACCTACTTTGGTCGTGTTGTCAGAAGGGACCATTCCCTAGAGAAGGATGTCACGCTTGGTAAGGTGGAGGATAGATGAAAGAGGGGAAGGCCTTCAACAAGATGGACTGACGCAGTGGCTGCGACAATGGGCTCAAGTATAGCAAGGATCATGGAGCCAGCGTAGGACCAGGCGGTGTTTCATTCTGCTGTGCACGGGGTCACTATGAGTTGGAAATGACTCGACGGCACCTAACAATGACAACAGCACAGAGTAGAACTGCCCATAACATTTCCAAGGCTATAAATCTTTACAGAAGGCACTGCCACATCTTTCTCCCACACAGCATCTGATGGGTTTGAAGCGCTAGTTTTTGGTTAGCAGGCAACCTGCTTTAACCACTGTGCCACCAGGGCTCCCTGTCAGTAGCACCAAACCAAAAAACCAAACTCAGTGCCTTCGAGCCAATTCGCTGGGTTTCTGAGGCTATAAATCTTTACAGAAGTAGATTGTTCCGTCTTCCTTCCATGGAGCAGCTGGTGGGTTTGAACTGCTGACCTTTTGGTTAGCAGCCGAATGCCTTATTCATTATGCCCTCAGCAATTGTAAAGAAGAAAAATGTCGTCAGTCATTTACAAATGTCCCCTGGGTGCAAAACTGTTCCTGGTTGAGCACCACCACTTTAAAATATTTTCATACTTGAACTTCACACTCACCTGTTGGCCAGGGTTTGTACTTCTGCATGCTTTTCTCCATAGATGAACTTATAGCTCTGGATAAAGGACAGGTATGATTTGGGCGTCACATGGGTAGAACGTCGGAATCGCTGGAAATAATCCACACACTTCTCAGCCACTCCATCCTGAAAGGAGCCCATGCACTGGACCACCTCCTTCTTGGTTTCCAAACTGCAGTCAATATCATAGGACGAGAGGAAGTGTTCAGACACTATGGGGAGGAGAGGAGACAGTATGTGAACATTTCACTTTAAAAGTTTACTTGCTATTTTCAGAACAGACTTAGACATTACTTGGCACTGCATCCCATTTTTGTAACTCCACCAAGGTGGGTCTAAGTCAGCACTTTTAGCCCCAGGCCTAGGACATCAATGATTTTGTTTTCCCTCCTTCGTGTACAAAACTATAAAAGATTTTAAGCCTGTCATCACTCTTGGTTTTCTGGTGTTCATGCAAAGACACCTTCTCCTCACAGCTGCAGGTTCTGGTCAGCAGCCAACCTGTTTTATGGTTTACATAAGGACAGAAGTGGTACAAACCACTCAGGAGTCAGTGCCCACCTGGCAGTCATATTTAACAATCCTGTTTATTTACTTTTTTTTTTTTTACTTAGAACCTGTCATATCCTTAATTCCCCCAGGTGCTGACTGCATTTGGCATGTGAAAATGTTCCAACACTAAACTTTATTATGTCTAGGCCATCTTTTCCTTAAATGTGGCAGCTGGCCATTTGTGCTTCATTCTAATTTACAGCGACCTTTAGAAATGTTTGGGGAGAAATCTGTTGTTGGAGACCTTTACCACCCCAACAGTGCCAAACACAAGGCTAATTTTACGACAGCATTTCCTGTTATGACAGTAAACCACAAAGTCAGAGCTCATCAATCACCACATATATTGAGCGTCGATTTCACACTCACCCCTCTGATGGCTGTTATAGAGTGAAAAAGAAATATGAACTTAGTCTAACCCCAAGGAATTTATAAAATCTGTGTGTAATGTGAAAATCCCTGGTGGCACAGTGGTTAAAGTGCTTGGTGGCTAACCAAAAGGTTGGCAATTTGAACCCACCAGCTGCTCCACAGGAGAAAGATGTGGCAATCTGCTTCTGTAAAGACTGACAGCCTTGGCAAACCGAGGGGGCAGTTGTACTCTGTCCTCTAGCGTCATTATGAGTCAGAATCTGCTTGATGGGAACGGGTTTGGTTAATGGATGTGCATAATGCAGATAAAACTCATCACCACCGTCTTCATGTATCTTAGAAGACATGGCCTAGGGTTTTCTTAAAAAGTAATTAAAGTGTTGAATAATGTACATACAAGCTTCATAGAAATATGGCCTAAGGGTAGGGAAAGGGAAGGAATCCAGTGGGCAATTCTAACAGGTGACAGCAAAGACATGAAGTATGTACCTATTCACCATTACTAATTGGTCACTACATTAAGTTCTTAATACAGGAACTGTGCGGTAGTATTTACATCTATGTAAATAATATAGGTCATTTATCAGCTTGGTTACAATTACACATTACCATACACCGAAAGGCAAGGAAATTAAGACACTCATATTTTTCTCATATGAGTTAAGGAAACCACTATAAAGAACAGCCCATGTTTAAATTCTAAAAGTTTAGATCTGGGCACAGGAAACACAAGTTCTTGCCTAGGATAATTTTTTGTGGGTATAACCACACTGGCTACAATATTCACAAGCTGTCAGGCACCACCCTATGTGCTTTATCAATTTCTGGAAACTTTCTGGCATTTATCATTTTGTTTTTTCTTCTTATGTGACAGAGATGATCAACGGTAGTGGTCATTTTTCTTTATGTAGCAAATTGTCTGTTTCTCCAAACAAGTCAAAGAAAATAGAAATGGGATGGATTTTAAGCATATTTTTCCAGACTCCCAATCTTTGACACAGGAGAGGTTGTTAACAGTGCTGGGACATTCCCTCGTGGGTTGAGCCAAGCCCACAGACTCAGACAAGAAACTATGGAAAACCCTTCTGTTGTCTTCCATGTCAACCACCAAGGCAGCAATGCCAGCTTTAGGGCCCAAGACCTTTCAACTAAGTAAACAGTCCCCCTTTAGGCTGATGTCTGAGACAGCGTAGGTGATATGTTGGTATTGTTTGTGTTTTCATTTGGTGGGGAATAAGGTGAGGTATGTGTAGAATGAGGATCCCTGGTGGTGCAACCTTTAAGAGCTCAGCTGGTGATCTGTTCTCATAACACCTACAGCCAAGAAAACCCTAAGAGCAGTTGTACTTGGTCACATGAGTCAAACATCTACTCCACAGCACCTAAAAACAACATGAAGGACCTGCTATCAAAGTGAGGAAGATACCCTAGTTGCCTACCTGCTGCCATCCCTTCTCGTCCTTACTAACAAATCCTGGATTTTGCTCAGGGTTGCCATTTGTCTCTTTGACTCCACACACTCTCTTATAACCAGGGGTGATGCTATTCTGGACAATCACAGGTAGGCAAAAAAGTTCCTGGGCAAGAGTCTTGGCCCGAATTTAAAGGCAACATTTCATGAGGAGCTACAGCAGCCATCTTGTGCCCATGAGGATAAAGGCTGCATGCTAAAGATGGCAGCCAGATACAAAGAACAAGGCCTCCAATGGCATGCTCCTGGGCTGTACGCCTCCACATTTTCTTGGCAGCGGAAAAAAATAAGAAGCCCCTTATTTGTTTATGCCTCTACTTCTCTGATTTTTTCTCATAATCAAACGCATTCCTAATGGATAGACTGCAAGGGCAGAAATTAACAATGGAAGGGACAATAAGAGCTTTGTCTTGTAATAAAGGAAGTGATTGAAATGGGCACCAAATTTAAATGAAATCATCTTAATTATGTTGTACTATGGTATTTGCCATTTGAAATTGTTATTTTGATTGTCAACGGTAATACTTTACATCATGTTTTACAAAGTTCACATCATAATTAATCTATCATATTAAACTTTAACTTAACTCCTAAATACTGTCATTTTGTGCTCTGCATTTTCATCCTACTTCAAGAAATTTTAAAATCTTACTTTAGGTTGTATTCACATTTTTATGGGATCTCACGTTTTAAATCACTGGTCTTTTCTCAAATCTTAAGAAACAAAAGAGAAAACTGAGCTATCCATTTGTACTTCAAACATATTTAAATAGCCCCACAGATCAGAAAACCATTACTGTCAACAGTGCTGTGGTAAGAACTTGACTTTTCCAGTGGATAAAGAGCTAATGCTTTTAATGCTTAGGAGCCTATAGCCCCAGTCTTGACCCTTTTGGCTTCCTGCATCTCTAATAAGGCTCTGACCTTCACTGTTCCCAGTTTCTCCCACTATAGAGGGGAGGAGACTGGTCAACCCACTGTTCTAACACTGGACATCACTGAGCTAGAGAAGCAGGGATTGGGGCAGAAGGACTAGGGGATTGAGAGCATGGGGCTCTGGATCCCTTTCTCCTTTTCACTCCTCACTGTTTTATCTATTTGTGCCACCTGGAAGATTTTACAGAAATCAGGCTCACCTGCCTAAAAACAGAACTAATTGTCAAACAAAATGTTTGAAAACTACAGCCTTGAATTAGGATTATCCTGAGCTTTTGATACAGTATGTCAGGAGTGAGACTTAATTGTCTGTTTCTTTTAACCTTTTCATGACGTATGGAACATACAGGGCCCACTTACATTTTCCTCTTATGGGGTTTATTGGGAAGATGGTATCCCACTTTTAATGCATACTGCTATCTGGTGTGGACCTATATAACTATGTGAATCTTTTTCTGTGTGTGTGTGTGTGTGTGCACATGCACACTTTAGGTGCAAATTTACAGAGCAGAATTTGTTTTACATTCAACAGTTCGTGTACATTTGGTTTCAATCCCCAATTACCACCCCCACCCTAACCCAATCTCCTCTTCTCCCTTCCCAGTAACCCCCACTCCCTGTGTCCTTCTTAGTTATGCCTTCCTGTCTGTCCAGCTTTTCCTCCATGTGACTTCTGCCCATCTGGTGCACCGTGGCTGATTGGTACAAGGGATGTATCTCCGAAGAGTGTGTGGGTACATCGCCCTGGGTTGAGTGTTCTGCATGTAAGTGTTATTTACTGTTGGGCTGAGAGCCAGCCCTTGGGAGCAAGTTTTATCCCAGGCCCTATGTGTATCCCAGGGCCATAGTCTTAGGGGTCCCACCAGACTCCATCCGACCAGTCTCCATCCGACCAGTAATCCTGGTCATTATTTTATTTTTGGATTTTCTTCCACACTTTTCCTCCCACTCTATCCAGGATCTTCGGTTTTGATCACTTCCCGAGTGGTTGGCATTGGTAGCCAGGCACCATCTGGTTCTTCTGATCTTGAGGTCCATCATATACTAAGGGTGATTGTTTCCAAATGCCTTTGGTTTTCTTCATTTGTCTTTGCTTTCAACGAGAGGAGACAATTAGCTGCATCTTAGATGGCTGCTCAAAAACTTTTAAGACCCCAGTTGCTACTCACCCAAGTAGGTTGTGGGACAAAATTTTTAGGTATTTTGTTGTGCCAATTGAGTCTGGTGTCACCCAGTACTATGGTCCTGAGTCGGCAGATCAGGTGGATGTCTCTCCCATAGTGTCTGGCTGTCTGTGAGGGATTGCTCTATGTCTGTTTTCTGTTGCTTCTGTAATGACTATAGGTATTTTGTATCACTAGTATCTGTGCAAGATTAGCCTCAGCTGAACCTATCATTGATCTAGAGTATATTCCTGTGCACTGACCCCCATCTGAACTTCTCAGTTGTCTATGTGTTTATATGTAACCTGGTGTTTGGTGTTAATGGTAATGCAGTATTGTGGATATACTGGCATTAGCTTCTGTTATCTATGTCTTATGTGTACAATTTGGTGTCCTCCCTTTCCCTAATGTTATCACGCTTGTCACACACTCTTTCCATACCATCCCTCCCCCCACAACTAGTCTGAAATTATCCTGTCCCCTTCCCTCCCATCCCCAGTAACCTACAAAGTGAGTTCCCTTCCTAAAGCAAACCCTTCCTTGACTTTTTAAAGTAATGAGCTCATACAATATCTGTCCTCCTGAGTTTGATTTATTTCACTTAGCATGGTGGCATAGTGCCTAAGGCATTTGCCTGCTAACCAGAAGGCTGATGGTTCAAATCCATCAGAAGGAAGACTGGGCAATCTACTTCCATAGAGATAGACTGCCTTGGAAACCCAAGGAGGGGTCACTATGAGTCAGAAAATGACTCAACAGCAGTGAGGTGGGAGGAATGTTCTCCAGGCTCACCCACATTATGAGATGATTCACATATCATTAATTGTTCTTTAAAGTCACATACTATTCCACTGTGTACCATAGTTTGGTTATCCATTCATCTGTTGATGGGCATTTAGGATGTTTCCATCTCTTCACTATAGCAAATCATGCTGCAATGAACACAGGTGTGCATGTGTCTGTTCGTGTCCTGTCTCTCACCTCTTTAGGATACATTCCTAGTAATGGAATTGCTGGGTCAAGTGGTACTTCTATTTTCAGCTTTTTAAGGAAATGCCATACCATTTGCCACAATGGTTGTACCATTTTACAATCCCACCAGCAGTATATGAGACTTCCAATCTCTCTGCAACCTCGACAGTATTTATTATTTTCTGTCCTGTTGAACTTTGCTATTATTGCTGGGGTGAGATGATATCTCATTATTGTTTCGATTTTCATCTCTCTAATGACTAAGCCCCCTAGAGCTGCAGGATATCCAAGTAAAAGTGGTAGGAGGTAAGGTTAGTCCCCAAGTTCCCTAAAGTCAGGAAAAGGAGGGAGCAGGAGAGATCAGGGACATCCAGAGCGAGGGATATCCAGGTAAAAGAGAAAGATGCAAGGCTAGGCCCCAAGGCCCCTAGAGCAAGGAAAGGGATGGAGCAGGAGAGGCTGGGGACCTCCAGAGTGGCAGGATATCCAGGTAAAAGGGGCAAGAGGCAAGGGTAGGCCCCAAGCCCCATAGAGCCAGAAAAGGGAGGGAGCAGGAGAGGCCAGGGACCTCCAGAGTAGCAGGATATCCAGGTAAAGGAGAGGGAGGCAAAGCTAGGCCCCAAGACCCCTAGAGCCAGGAAAGGGAGGGAATGGCCAGGGACCACAAAGTGGCAGGTTCCAGGTAGGAATTTGGTAAGGGGAGGGTGCAAAGGTTTCCAACAGCTAAGGGAGACAAAACTTGTCTGTCAGTTTGTCATCCTGTGAGGCTTGTACGTTGCTGTGATGCTTGAGGCTGTGCCACTGGTGTTTCAGATGCCAGCAGAGTTGCACATGGTGCACAGGTTTCAATGCAGCTTACAGACTAAGACAGACTAGGAAGAAGGAGGAGGCCATCCACTTCTCAAAAAATGGCCAGGGAAAACCTTATGAATATCAAACACTGTCTGATACATTATTGGGC
>NW_006922287.1:1014897-1016006 GCF_000298275.1 Orycteropus afer afer
AGAAACATTGTCCAACACAGCGCAGGAAGATGAGTCCCTTGGGTTGGAAGGCACTCAAAATAGGACTGGGAAAGAGCTGCCTCATCAGAGTAGAACCAACCTTAATGATATGGATAAAGTAAGTCTTTCAGGATCTCCATGTGCTGACATGGCACGACTCAAATCGAGGAGAAACAGCTGCAAACAGCCATTAATAATTGGAACATGGAATGTACAATGTATGAATCCAGGAAAATTGGAAGTTGTCAAAAATGAAATGGAGCGCATAAAGATTGATATCCTAGGCATTAGTGAGGTGAAATGGATGGGTTTTGGCCATTGTGATTCAGACAACCATATGATCTACTATGCCAGGAATGACAAATTGAAGAGGAATGGCATTGCATTTGTCATCACAAAAGATATTTCAAGATCTGTCCTGAAGTACAATGCTGTCAGTGACAGGATAATATCCATAGGCCTACAAGGAAGGCCAGTTAATACTACTATTATTACATTTACACACCAACCACAAAGCCCAAGATGAGGAAATTGAAGATTTTTATTAACTTCTGCAGTCTGAAATTGATCAAGTGTGCAATCCAGATGTGTTAATTATCACTGGTGACTGGAATGCAAAAGTTGGAAACAAAGAAGAATCAATGGTACTTGGAAAATGTGACCTTGGTGACAGAATTGATCATGGAAATCGCATGGTAGAATTTTGCAAGACCAACAGCTTATTCATTGCAAATACCTTTTTTCAACAATGCAAACGGTGGCTATTCACCAGATGAAGTAAACAGGAATCAGACTGACTACATCTGTGGCAAGAAGAGATGGGAAAGCTCAATATCTTCAACCAAAACAAGGCCAGAAGCTGATGGTGGAACAGACCATCAACTGCTCATATGCAAGTCCAACTTGAAGTTGAAGGTAAGTAAAACAAGTTCATGAGAGCCAAAATAAGATCTTGAATATATCCCTCCTGAATTTAGAGACCATCTAAAGAATAAACGATGCATTGAATACCAATGACTGAAAACCGGAAGAATTGTGGGATGACATCAAGAGCATCATTCATGAAGAAAGCAAGAGGTCATCAAAAATATGAGAAAGAAAGAAAAGAC
>NW_006922287.1:1016976-1017600 GCF_000298275.1 Orycteropus afer afer
GATCATAACAAATTGTGGATAACATTGAGAAGAATGGGAATTCCAGAACACTTGATTGTTTTTCTGATGTTGAACCATCCTTGCAAACCAGGTATGAATCCCACTTGGTCAAGATGTATTATTTTTTTGATGTGTTGGTGGATTCTGTTGGCTAAGATTTTGCTGAAGATTTCTGCATCTATGTTCATGAGGGATACTGGTCTGTAGTTTTCCTTTTTAGTGGTGCACCAGAGAAGAAAATGAATTGTGCTTTTATTGGGTGGAGTGCTCTGTATATGTCTATGAGGTCGAGTTGGTGATTGTGTTGTTGAGTTCTTCTGTATCTTTGTTGAGGTTTTTTTTTTTTTTTTTTCCTAATTAATCTGTCCCTCCTCGAAAGTGGTATGTTAAAGTCTCCTACCACTATTGTAGAGTTGTCTATTTTTCCTTTCAATTAATATTTGCTTCACATATTTTGGAAGTTTCATAGGGTGCATAGATATTTAGTATAGTAATATCTTCTTGGTCAACTGACCCTTTCAGCATCATATAGTGTCCTTCTTTGTCTATTATGCTGTTTTTCACCCTAAAGTCTGTTTTATCAGAAATAAATATTGCCACCCTGCTCATTTTTGGCTACTGTTG